>NW_015176017.1:370758-390944 GCF_001447785.1 Gekko japonicus | reverse complement strand
TTAGACAGTGTCATAGATGCAATGAACATGAAATTGAGCAAACTTCAGAGGACGGCGGAAGACCGGAAGGCCTGGCGGGAGCTGGTCCATGGGGTTGCGAAGAGTCGGACTCAACTGTGCGACTGAACAACAACAACTTTCAAAGCATTGTAAGGAGAGAAGAGTAAGGAACACACACAAAAGCAGGGCAAGAGGTTTGCACACATGCAGGCTGAATATATACTTTAAGCAACCATCAAGGATAAGGAAAAAACTATATTCTCTGAATAAGCATAGTTTTGGGTACCTGACAAAAGAAGCTTTGACTCTCAAAACCTTATACCAGGAGATCTTGTTGGTCTTTAAGGTGCTCTGAATAAACTTCCTGTAATATTGTTAGCTGAACAACAAAACAAATGCTGTACTGATTCCACTGTCGAATTAGGATAGGACTCATCACCCTGAACACCCACCAAAACTGAAGGAAGACAGAATATACATAGAGTGGCATGGTTGAGAAGCACTACCATGAATTTTCACATTGGGTTTACAAATAATTGTAATAAATAATAAACTGTGTTGAATTCAATCCTACTTCTCTACTTCCAGTGTCAGGCTCTATAGAAAGCTTCAACAGAAGCCAGGTGTGCCCAGTGCTGACAAACCCTGCTCTTCTTCCCACATACCCAGAAACACTGCACACCACAGGTCACTGACTCAATGAAGCTGAAGCATTGCAGCCATGTGTAAGGGGCAGCCATGCAAATTTAGAATTAGATGCGTTATTATAATGACTAAGCCTAAGAACCCTGAGTTTGATCTACTTGAATGTGCATCTTTACCTAAATTGCAAAATCAGGATCACATGGTGGGAGGCAAGGGAACCTACTGTGACCTTTGCTATGGTGTAACACCTGTCTTCACCCTTACTTAAGCCATATAATATACAGGTCACTTTCTGTGAAAGCAATGAAACTTAAAAAACAAAAGCATTTTGTGGCACCAATGGAACTTAATGTCAAATAACTGTATTTAGGTGGTTTCACATGCTAGTCTCATTTTGATCCCAAACATAGCTGTGGTGTATTGAACTCCATCCTAAACAATCCCTGTAGTATTGGCACAACATTCAAGTTCTGAATACTGCTCTACACCAGCAGCTAATGTATCTGTTTTTATGCATTAATAGTAATGAACTGTAACACATCTTAAAACAAATATTCTGTGTTGATCACGCTTAAAAACACCTAGATACTGTTAACAGAACACTTTCATCAGGATAAGGAGAGCAATACAAAGTCATGTCTCTTTCCAGTTTAACAGAATAACAGGTACTTAGCTGAGTTAAGCCAGAATGTTTCCTATTATAAAAAGTATACAATGATCTGAAACCTAATTAGGTGTCTGGTGGCTATAGTTATAACTTGAATAAACATGCCTAAATTATTAATAAACAGATTAATTAAGGCAAAGTACATATCAAAATAACAAAAACATTTTATTATATACAGTAACCATAAGCTCTGTCTTCTAACAAAGCATATTACAGGCAGAATTATCCAGGAATAATATCCCATAATTATTTTTCCTGCATCGTTAGTATGTATCTTCTGATGTATATACTTTACATCTTAGTTATATAACTATGTTGGCACAGTTGGGTGGGGGGTCTTATATTGGATCTATATAGATCCAGACCCAAAAATGTGTTCTAAGGCATAAACCTGATATGGATTGACTATCAGTATTCTACCACAAAGGTCCAATTATGTTTGGTTGCAACAGTGCAGTAAAAGCCAAAAAGAACACAGAGTATTTCTAACAGTAGCCTGTAATGAATGGATCATGAATGTTTTATAATTGTGTTCAATATATCTCAATAAGTTTATTTGAAAAGGAAAAAAAACAAGACCTTTATTAAATGTACATTTTTGTGTACAAAATCCATCCCAACATCTATTATTTCTTACCTCATAAGACCAAACGCACTGAGTTCCACCAAACCGCCGAACACATCGGCCCACTTCTACATCCTCATGAGTAGTGTACATTTCTCGAAGACATTCACCTATGTGTGGTACCATCCTCCTAAGAACTTCACGACTGAAGATCATCCCAGGTCCTCCCATGCAGAAATTCTCTCCTGGCTCAAGAGCCAATTTTCCAAGTTCTTCAATATTTCCCAGTCCTGTCTGCCCCAAATAGAGAGGCTTACTGCTGTTCAGTGACCTTAGGAATTCCTCTAATTTTTCCCCTAAAAGAAAAAGAGTTTATCATTAATACCATACCATGTACATTTTGTTTTTCCACAGTACAACTACAATTCAAACTATAATTCTACAAATCACTTTCTCCAATACAGCCAATACTTCTCTATGCTCCAACAAACAGCAAAAAAAAAAAAAAAATGCAAAGGGATATAGAGAGGCTCATAAGCCTTGGAATCTTTCCTGGACATTAATCTATTACAGGGCCAGAGTTCCCTATAAAGTGAACAAATGTCAATTAGTGGATATGCCCATCTTTTAACCTCATTCACTTGGAATTAAATTCCATTGATTTCAGTGGAATTTACTTTGAGGACAGTATGCTGCATTTTAATTAACACTTGCATTTTTCCAAACTGAGGCTTATAACAATGAAACATGCAAAGAAATTAAACTACACTTGCATATTTATCTCCAAGAAGATGCTATTGTAATCAATAAAATTTAATTCTAAATGAAGGACTTTAAAAATGGGACATGTTAAATTTAAAAAGAAGATAAACATTATATTGGGGAATTAACTTTTATATACTTTTTGATTCTGTTCAAGACCTGTGCACACACAGTGGTGCATTGCAGAACACTATTTTTAACATTCAGGATGTTTAAATCTGGATGGTAAAGACAGGCAGCAATTTAAACACTCAAGGAATTCCTGCATTTCCATAAATAAATACATTTGACTATTGGCATTTACAAGCAAAATGAAATACAGTTACAATTAGAGATGAGTAAGAAATCCCTAATTGTAGCTTTATTTCAACCCACCCATCCCAGACTGAGCTTCTGATCTAAACGAATTTACAGGCCATCCAATGAGCAGAGGCTAGTTTATTTTAAGTGGCTTTCCCTAATTTTCTAGGTCTGTTGAATTTGGAACTTTAGAACCATTATTGTCATCGGCAACAAGAAATGAGGAGTGTTTTCTCTTTACTCTTCAGCTTCTACACTTCAAAGAGAAACAAAATTCAAGGAAAAATCATCACATTGAATCCTCAGCAGCAAAGATAGACTGAATCTCAATCTCTATTAGGACGCAGATAGAAGAATTTCAGAGCATTATATACAAAAGTCACCTCATCCCAAGGATAGTAGAGTATGGGCTACAATAATATGTAAAAAATGTACAGAAATTCTGTACATCAGAATTTTTATGTACACTGAGCAATATTGTATTCATTATTTTCATTTATATCTGACCAACCATGAATGGCTCAGTTGCTGTCTCAAGCAAGTGGTCAAGTTTATCTATTGCTTCAGATGAAACAGACTGGTTCATGAAAGCTTATGCTACAATAAATCTACTAGTTTTTAAAGTGCCACAAAACTCTTTGTTGTTTCAGCTGAGCATAACATCTGGTGTCTTTGGATGCCCATCCCCATTCACATCAAAAGCTATCCAGCAAATTTAACTGGGCTCAGGTGAGCAGATGGGAATGTACACCACAAATGTATATATAGGTAAAGGTAAAGGTTTCCCTTGCTCGAAAGCCAGTCGAATCCGACTCTAGGGATGCGGTGCTCATCTCCGTTTCCAAGCCAAAGAGCCAGCGCTGTCCAAAGACATTTCCATGGTCATGTGGCTGGCATGACTAGACACCGAGGCACACGGAACGCTGCTACCTTCCCACCGAAGCAGTACCTATTTATCTACTTGCAATTTCTTGCTTTCAAACTGCTAGGTTGGCAGGAGAAATGTATATATAGGGGTGCTTATATACAGGGATCTCTCAGGATGGATGCAAGATATCTTGCAAGTTCATGGGAAAAGTGTGGAGCATTTAATAACATTTTTAAAGTCAATGGAAGGTAAGAATACAGAGAAAATTGCCATTAAACAATCAAAGTTTTATATTACAATTACTAAGCCAAATTCTATATTAGCAGAATGTGAGAACATAATATATAACGATACCTGAATGCATACAAAGGGTAAAATGAGGATGGACTGCCATCCGTAGACTGGAGAGCTGAGTGATGCAAGAAGCTAAACTGTAGCATACTGTATATTATAGTGGAATTCCCACAAAACCTAATTGAATATCTGTATCTTAAATTGTATTAATGGGTAAGATATGGTAAGATCATTTATTTCTAATGGCGAGGTCAAATAGTCAACAATCCTGTTAAGCGAACTCAGACAACATTCAAGTTTGCAACGCTTTGTTAAACCTGCTTTAGCTCATGGCTTTTTTTGCTCCACACTTACAGCTCTACTGCTATAATATGAAATATTCAACATAATGATTACCATTTATTAAAATATATAGTTCTGAGCCTGCGCTTTAGTTCTACAGTGAGTGGATGTAAGAAGAACCAGAAGTCAAACCTTCTGCCCTAGACACCTTAGATATGATGAATGGCTGTGATTACTTAGTAGTGGAGGAACTACACTCACTAAATATTCAATGCTGTGCTAAGCCTTCTCATAGAATCCTTTTTTAGGACTAAAAGTCTGGCTCAAACAAGACAGGGTTTATGGAGGTCATCGCCAATCTTTATAAAACAAGGAATATAAAAGGTAAAAGGTAACCAATTATACAACTTAAATAAACCCTTGTTTATTTACACTGACTGCATGCTATTTTCTTTTTAAATGACCTACAACACTTTTAGAGTTTGACAAACATCAATAAAAAGTATATTTAAAAAATTCTGAGAATGCTGTAGTTGTCCACTAGAGCCAGACTGATGTACTTATCTTTACTGATACACAGCCCTTCCATTTGGTCTCAGATATTGCAAATGAGTAGAACCATCATTTCTTTCAGTTACAAAAATGTATAATACTTTTTGCCATGAAAATGGAAGGTAATGCCAAATAAAGAAATTAATCAGCAAAACACACAAACATGAACATCAGTGAGAATAAACACACTCTGATATTCCGCTAACAATGCCATTCTAAACACAGTCACACTGTTCTAAACCCACTGACATCTAAGATTATTAGAAAACTATCATTGTTTCTCTCATTGCTTTCTACACTTATATCTCACTATCCCTATCAAGAAGAAATGTACCACTGTTTCCTGCTCCTTAAGTATGGACGGAATGGGTTATACTAATCAGCATGTTACTTCTGAAGCACATCCACTGTTCAGTAATCTAATGCAACCTTTTTTTGCTGGTGTTATACTCATGAATTTCTGTATTGTCACAATCCTAACAATGCTCTGACAGTTTATGCAAGTATTACACACAAGTGACATGAGTACCGCTGCCCATGGAACCTGTTTGGGGCCTTTGGGGAAGGGCAAATGAAAACCTAAAATAGTAAAAATAATAAAGCCTACACTAAGTACTTCTATTAATCAGTACCAGAGGACAGAAATTCTCATACAAGATGGGCTTTCCAGCAGGAGGAACAAAAAACCTCAGCCCTAACAGGCACACAGAAAGATCTTAGCAGTAAAGCTTGTCTTGCTGGGGGAGGGGGTTGTGCGCTCAAGGGGCAGGGAAGATGAACAGACTCAAACTGCTCTCATTCTTCCTTAACTTGGCAGATAGGTAGGCAAAAGCATATTTACTGGTGTAACTTTTCAAAGAAACTTGTCTAGGTAGACGGGCACAGAAGGCTGAGAGAAACAGGTGAGATTTCAAATACCTTACTGAAAGAGAGACACCCCCCCCCCCAAAGTGGTCAGTGTTGTGACAGCCTTCCAAAGTAGACAACAGCACCCATAGGACAGATTCTAGTTTTGGCCACTTGTAGCCTGCAAGAGGCGGACAGCTCATTACAGTGAGCACAAAGGGGCCTGACGCCTGCACCTGGTTAATGAGATTCCCCTAGGCCGGCCCTGGGACAACACTTGAGGATGCAGCAGATGACAGCGCCTAGCTTTCGAAACAAAACCGGCAGCAAATCCTGCCTCCTGCTCACCAGGGTCCCTGCAACTCCCTTGAATTCAGCGGCCAGGCAAATACACCCTATGCATGTTCAGAACTGATTCCCCTTCATTAGTGCTCTGCCCACTGCGAAGCGACACCTCCGCGACAACAACAGGTGCTGGCGGCGGGGCCGAGCGCGCCTCAGCCCCGCCACCCTCGCGCCTCACCTTTGATGTAGACATCGTCGTCCGCCCGCATGAACCACTCGTAGGCGTCCAAGTAGTGGTCGTGCATGTACTTGAGCATCATGAAGGACTTCTTCTGCGGCGGGTAGGAGTCGTCGACTCCGGGCAAAGCGATGACCGGCAGCGGCTGCTCTTCTGGCAAAGCGGGCGGCGGGACGGAGCCCTGGCTGGAGAAGAACTCCACGCGGCCGGAGATGGAGCGCGCCCAGGTCCGCTGCGCCGCCAGCGCTCGGCTGCTGAGGTACTTCTGGGCAGTCATGACCCCCACGTAGAGGAAGTGGCGAGCCTTGGCGCAGCCCGGGCCGCCTGCATCGTCCCCGCTCCCGTTGGGGCTGCTGCTGCCGTGGCGGCCGGCGCCTTCTTCCCCCTCCTCTTCCTCCTGCGGGTCTCCTTCTCCGCCGCCGGCGGCAACAGCAGCGGCGATGGGCGGACTGGGCACAGGCTCGTCCTCGGCGGCGGGGGGCGGCGGCGGCGGCTCCCGTTCTCCCAGGCTGGCGCCCCCGAGCCCTTCCCCAGCCGCGGCTGCCGCCCTGGCCTCAGGCTGCAGCTGCCTCTTGCCCCCGGGCAGCCCAGCCGCCCGGCCGTAGTAAGAACAGAGGCTGCTGCCGCCGCCGACGCCGCCGCTCGAAAAGCCGCCGCGTCTCTTCCTCTCGCTCAGTTCGGCCACTTTGGGGGCAATCAGCCAGGAGGCAACGGTGAAGCCAAGCACCAGCCCCAACATCACGCTGAGCCAGGGGCGCCGGGACCGCGCTGCCATGGTGGCGGCGGCGGCGGCGGTGAATGGGCACGGGACGGGGCGGCGAGCGAGCAGGGTCTGCTGACCAGGAGACGCCCACCGAGCGGCGGGTTACCACCACCATCCCCCCCAGCCGCCGCCTCCCCTTCGTCACACTTCCAATCCCCGAGGCCGCCCTGGCCAGTCCGCGAGGCGTGGTCGTCGTGCGCCGCAGCCGCCACAGCTTCGGGCTGTTGCTCCGAGTGAAACTTCTCACCCGCGGCGGCGGCGGCGGCTCCTGGGCGAGGACTGGCCCGCGCACTCCCTCGCACGCTCAGCGTTTCCTGGCAGCACCTTGTCGGCGCCGCGCCGCTGGTCCCTCCCGGTCCCTCCCCCCGCACAGCCTCCTCCAAACAAGGGCGGCAGAAGGGAGAAGCGGCAGCCGCGGGAACCTGGGAGGCAGCCTCCGCTCGCCGCTCATCCCGCTCCCTCAGGGCCGCCGGTGGCCTCCGAGCGCCTCACTCAGGAGAGCGTGGCGGCAGCAGCAACCCCCTCCGGGACCGCGGCAGGAAGGCGGAGGGAGCCGAGGAGCGGCAGACTCCGCCTGAACAGCCTCTCCGGAAGGAAACTCTTTTTTTCCGCGGGCCGCCCTCTTCTGCCCCCACCAAGGCTTGCTTTCTTCGAGGTCGCTTTCCACGCACAACCCACGGCTCCCCTATTGGGCTTTCCTCGCCCTCTTTCTCCTCTTCACCCGCCCGTTTGTTTTGCCAGTAACTTCTGGCGGGGAAGAATTTTCTCCTCTGCTTTAGAACTACAGAGTGGGGAAGAACTAGGGTGGGAACAGAGCTAGAAATGTATGCAACCAGAGTCTCAGAACAATATTGCATTTACCCTTTAAAGATGTCCAGGAGCAAGGGAGGAGTTGGCACCCTGAGAACAAAAGAAAGAATTCTGATCTTTCTTATAACTGTACACTTGGGAAGGTAGAACAGCATAACTGAGGCACAATCAGTTATCCTTCAGGTATATTAACACTACTCATTTATATTAGGTAAGCAGTAGATGAAATTTTATTGTTTGTGGCCAAGGGCCAAAAACAACTGTCGGAGCTATAATAAATATAATAAGAAAGACAACAAAATTAAAAACAGTTTTAAAATTGTTGGATCCAGAACATAACATGGATTGCAGACTTTAAACATCAGGACAAACGTTTTGCACGAATCTTCTTGGCAGCCAATGCTTACAGTGACATCATAGAGGTGACATAATGATCCTCTTCAGATAAAAGATAAATTATTTTATCAGCCACTAGCCTAGCTCAAATGGCTGCATGAAACTTGGCCCTAGGAACTGAGTAATGATTACAAGACAGGACATAATGAGGAAGATCCTGCAATTCCAGGGCTCCACAGAGACCTACTCACTGGGCAACTGGTTTATGCTGATAATGGCCAGCTAGCATGGCAGTTGTATTGTTTGAAATCTGAGGGCTTTAAAGGCTTCTCTACATCTGTGGAAAGTAATGCTCTGGTGTGATCCCATTTGAGCAGTTTAAATCATGGAGAAAATATGGAGCTAATAATGGTACTCCTGTCTAAGGTGGCATCTATATCTGATCCTATGTCTTAAGCCCTTCCAGAGGGAAGCCCTGAGAGTCAACAGAGATTGGATAAAGGTGGGGAAACCTGTGATAACTGGCAACCCAAAAGGTGTCTTTCTGGAGCTGGATAAAGCACTGCCTGGAAAGATGACTAGAGGGAGAGTTCTTCAACTTTCCCCAATAATTAATTAAGGCAATGTGGCACTGTGACGTCCTTGCTTATTAGGGAGACCGTTTTACCTTTGAACACACTCTCTGTACATGAACTTGGTAGATTTCTGCTGCCACCAGGAATTAATTCCAAATCTCTTTTGGTAGAATGACCCAGGGTTTGGGCACAGAGGACTATGTGGCCCTGAGGAAGTACTATTCTGATTGCTGGGATAAGTTTAAACAAAAAAAATGATTTATTTAATAAAGAACAAAATAGGTTTCTGGTTATTTTGAACTGTTGCAGAAGAAAGGAACTTGTAAATATAACTGACAAAGCTTGGTGTCACAGTCTCTCAAACTCCAAACTCCACTCTGACAGGCTTAGACAGTCTAATCATATATAGAGAGAGAGAGAGAGAGAGAGAGAGAGAGAGAGAGAGAGAGAGAGAGAGAGAGAGACTACATTCTTTGTCTTATATACACAGACTATCCTCTGTCACCAAACTTCACACACAGAATCACCTCCCACACTCTCAGTCATCAGCCAATCACATCACACTTGTCTCCCTCTATCACTCTGCTTACATTACTGCAGTCACACTAAACATTTAAAGAAACACACACACCAAAAAATGGAATCATTACAGGCACAAAACCTAATGGCAAGCAAGCCAGTTTCAGCTAGCAGCAGGGCAGCTGGAGTGCCCTGTGGCAAGATCAAGATTCTCCTTAGAAAGGAGGTTTGTGTTATTTCCAGGCTTGATACTGTGTTGTCATTCCGACCTCAGATCTCAGCGCTGTGCAGGAGTTGGGCAATGACTTACGCTGGAACAATTTTAGGGCAGGATCTATCAGGAAGTCACCTTTTGAGTGATAAAACTTAGGAATGGCTCCAGTCAATCTTGCAGCTGAGGACTTCAGGAAGCGTCCAGGAAAGATTTTCAGAAATTTTACCCAAGGTATTTCAGTATTTTCATACATGCTGAATAATGCACTTTTAATCCACTTTCAATGCATTTTTGTGATTGTTTGCAAGTAGATTTTGCTATTTCACACAGTAAAATCCAGTTGCAAAGTGCATTGAAAGTGCATTATTCAGGGTGTGTGAAAATGTCTCCTGGAACACTGATCTATTGGAGTGTTGTCTATATGCCACCAGAACTTGTGAGACTTCTTTCTAAAAACCATCACCTTGGTCTTAAAGTGATTAATACATAAAGATTCTTCTTTGCAGAAGTTACTAAGCCTGTGCAGCATCCTCATGAGGCCAACTCATGTAAGAGACAGTAGAACCATGCCATCAGCATAAAGAAGCATAGATATTTCCCTATTGGCCAAGTGAAGGTGGGATAAACTCTAGGCCTGTCAGACTTTCCACTATATCATTTAGGTATAGATTGAAGAGCAGGGGAGCTAGAACGCACCCCTGTTTTACCCCTCTGATGACTGGAATCTCCTTGTTTAGTTATCCAAATCTCTTATTTTGGCTGTTAGTTTACTGTTGAGTTTGCATATCAAAACTAGTAGCCATCTATCGATGTTAGTAATGGCCAGCTTCAACCAAAGCCGCTTCCTAACTACTGAATTGAAAGCAGCTTTTAGGTCCATTAATGCTACAAACAAATGTTTGATAAGGCCCCTTGTGCATTCTATCATGAGAGTATAGGATAAAGCAATGATCAATTGTACTTTGCCCTTTTCTGAAGCCCACTTGCTTTGGGCATATAATTTGATTGGAGGCTTCCCAATCCTCCAGCTTACCCAAGAGATATTTACTGTACATTTTGGAGACTATATCCAGCAGGCTAATCTAGTGTGCTAACACCCTGGGTGGTGTGTATAAGTGCCATGAGAGGAGTCATACATGGTTCCATAGAGGCAATGTAGATGATGGGAGGATAGTATTCCAAGAAACCACAAAGCAGGCTTATTCAGGAGCTTGTCCTGGGATGACCTAGCCAAATAACATGCTTGTAAAGCAACCTAAATATTTATGCACTTCAAGGCATTGGAAAAACCGCCACCAGTCCTAGCGTTAAAATCACCACATAGGACAATGTGGGAGTTGGAAAACTGGGCGTCTAGAGCATCGAGGGTAGTGAACAGATTAGCCCAGATAGGATCTATGCTCCAAGGCTTAGAACTTTTAGGTAGAATGTATACTCACACAGAGAAGAGATATGATGTGTTTGCCTCTAATTTCCCGCACCTGAATATGATTCTGAGCACTATTGTTCAGGAATTCAATATCTACCTTGAGATCAACTGAGACAAAGATTACTAGACCTCCACTGGCATGACCTTTAGTGTGGGTTTTAACAGCAGGCACAGCAAATACTTGAATTCCTGTAGAAATGGGAGGCTATTCTCCTGGGACCAGGTTTCTGGCAGACACAAGTATGAACACTATGGGGTTTACTTGGGCCATCTCTGCACTGACTACTATTGAGTGAGAGATAGAGGGGATGGAGGCAAAAAGTGATGTCCTTCATATCCTGGTCCTCAATTGTCAGTGATGGATTTGTGCTCATTAGCTGGAAGAGCTTTGAAAGGGTTGATTAAGTCTGCCTCAGTAGAATCATTGAGTGAGATTTTACTAGGTGAAATATTCCCTGTCTTGATTTCCATTTTAGCAGGAGGTTCTTCCCAGCGGATCAGATCACTATCTGGGCTGCTTCTTGCCATTAGTCTCAGTGTTAGTTCTGGGGCATAATATCCCTGGGCTAAGGAGAGGAGAGTATGATACATTGCTGAATATTCTAGATGGAAATATTCCTTTAAAGTTCAGGAGATTTTTCTGTTGCATTATCAGAGATGGAATGTTTGAACAGAACCAAATGTTAACAACAATCTGATTGCTCTATGAGTGCAGTTAAGATTCTCAACTGACTTCAGATCAATGGGAAGGTTTTGAATATTCAACAAGGCTCTTAGGTGTTGAACCATGCCGAATTTAGAGTTCCAGAAGGGAACTCTACATCTGAATGGACCTGCAGCAGAAAGAACATAAGGGGTTGGATCCAACACAATTTTGCTACTGATGGAAGTGATTTTCATGAGTGAAGCAAAACTCTGCCTCCCCCTCCCACTGCAGCCCAAAATGACCTCCCAGTGCTGCTCCTGAGGAACAGGGAACCCTCCAGGGGTGAATTGGAGGTCTGCAGCAGGAGGGGGGAACTGGCTAAAATCCACACCTTTCTGTCAGTGGAAATTTTCTACTGGATCCAACAAAAGAGCCACAAGTATTTCGCTAGGGAATGTGCACAAACTGACAATCTGTTCTTTAACTTTGGTGCAACCTTACATTAGATCCATGGGCTCACAGAGCAGGGCAATGGCAGCAGGCCACAAATTCTGGGTAGGTTCATATAGGTGGAAGTAATCCTTATTTCCCAACACTTTTTGTTTCCTCACACCTGACTTTTCCCAATAAATGTATGCAGTTTTTAAACTTTGTGTGTCGGTTCCATATAGACAGAACACCAGCATTGACAATCACCAAAATTGATGGGAGCACTGATATGGGCATGTGCTGAATTCCAGCATGAGTAGAAAACCATGATACAGGCGGCGGTCACAGGGGCCGGAAAATGTGGGGGAGGAAGCGTGGCTGTTTGCCCTGGAGGAAAATAACGCGCGGCCGCCTGATCACACGTCCCGGTCAAGGTCCCGTGGTCAGGGGGGAGATGCCAATCACACGAGTATCCTGAACCTCCACCGAAAGCAGCTGGGACGATGAGAAAGGGAAAGGAAAGAGCCACGAAAGCAGCTGGGATGATGGGAAAGGGAAAGGAAAGAGCCACCGCCTCTGGGAGGGTCTCGCGCGGTCCACTCCGGGTGGGGTCCATGTTCCGCTTGCAAGGAGGCGAGAGGGAGATTAACCCACCAGACCCCCCCTCCCCGCCAGCAGCCCTCCCTCCCTCCCTCGGACACATGGCCCACTCTCAGCCTGGCCTCTGCCACTCACCCCCATCGCAGCCTCCCGTGGCCCTCTCTCAAACTCAAAGAAGCCGCACCGCGCGATCACACTAGTGATCGCTCTTTGTGCACATGCGCTGTTGGGTGCTTTTGGAGACTTGGGAGAAACCCCCCCTTATTTGCAACGAACATCAGCGGCCGCCGGATGCCACGGGATTCCAGCGGAAACGTGATCAGGCGCCCACCCTTGCCCCGTGGTTTCCGGAAACTAGTACCACGGAGGTACTAGTTTTTTACTCCGCATCTTTGGCGGGAAGCCTTGGGTTAGCCATGGGAGCTCTACGCTTCCCAGATGTTGCGGTGTGATCACGCTCGGAAAATCCGCCTATCGTCCGTATCGTCAGCGCAGCAAATGCTCCGTGTGACCGCAGCCACAGAAGTGCAGCATTCCATGAGCTTGAAGAATAGCTGTCCATGAGACGGGAATACCATATTAGGGCAAATATCAGAGTATGCAACCGCAGATTAACACCTAGCTAAGCAACTAAGTAATTAGCGCAGGTGCTCTGAATTTCTAACTCCACCACAACTTTCAAACCAACCAGGATGTGCCAAATCACAATCTCACCCTACATGTCATAGAAATGCAATTTGTTACATTTTGTATAAAACTTGTTCTTTTCATCTTCAACTTTGGAGCAGTTTATTTACCCAGAGGGTCTGCTCTCCTTTTTCATTGCAATAAAAAGTTACATTGTTCTTCGCTGATCCTGTGTGTGTGCGTGTGTGTGTTTGGCAACCATACACAGAAAAATAACCCTTTAAGTGTAACCAAATGAAAAACTCACAACAGTAACACGTGAAAACAAGAATAAATGAAACATACATTAGCAGATCCCCCATTCTCTCCAGAAACAACTGCAGCAAGCTTTCATGACAGAAGGGGGATTCAAACCTGGTTCCCCAGATCCCATTCAGACACTGTAACTACTACTGCACGGTAGCTCTCAAGGATTTCAAGTCATACACATGAAGCTGCCTTGTACTGAATCATACCATTGGTCCATTGAGGTTGGTATTGTCTATTCAGACTGGCAGTGGCTCTCCAGGGTCTCAAGGTGAGGTCTTTTATATTACCTCCTACCTGACCCTTTTAACTGGATGCTGGGAGACTGAACCTGGTACCTTCTGCTTGCTAAGCAGATCCTCTACCATTGAGCCACTGGCCCCTCCCCATAGTCCTTTTACAGGTTAGTAGGGGTAGGATTGAGCAAACATAAAAGCTCAGCCCTGCTTAGCAAGTTCTCCACAAGCCAAAGGGGGGGACAGAAACCTTTGCTTTCCCCCTTCTTTTATGGAAAGAATGGGAAAAGCAATAACACTCCTTTGGGAAGTTGGGCACTAGCAACTCACGGGAGGAGGCTAGGACTGGACAATTATGGCTGCCACTCTCCCATGCAGGAGCAATTTAAAATCCATAAATAAAAAAATAATCTAAAAGGTTCTCAGGGAAGCTGTAAGGTCTGCTCTATTTAAAAAAAAATATTTTAAAGCATCTATATGCAGGATTTGCAGGAGACATCTCAGTTTCCCCTCTCCCACTATTTCCTTTCTCCTTTCCTGAAAGCACTCATAGTTACTCCTCTTTTCTTGATTCCTTCTCTCCTTCTAGGCTTGCCAACATCCAGGTGGGAGCTAGAGATCTCCTGGAATCAACAGTTCTCCCAACTACAGAGATCAATTCCTCTTAGGGTTGCCAGATCTAGATTGGAAAATCCCTGTAGATTTGGAGGTGGAGCCTTGGGAGGGCAAGGTTTAAGGAGGGAAGCATACCCAGCAGGTATAATGCTATAAACTCCACCCTACAAAGCGGGTATTTTCTCCAGTGGAACTGATCTCTGTAATTTGGAAAACAGTTGTATTTCTGGGTGATCTCCAGTCCCCACCTGGAGGTTGGCAACTCTAATTCCCCTGGATGAAATGGCTGCTTTGGAGGGCAGAGTCTATGGCATTATAACCATCTGAGGTCCCTCTCCTCAAATCTCACCCTCCCCAAGCTCCGCCCCCAAAATTTAGGAATTTCCTGACCTCTTTCCTTCCTATTGGCAATCCCCATATCCTCTCCCTGCTTCATTCTCTCCTTCTCAGGCATTCACCAACCTACCATTTATCTGCCTCCCATCTTCAGCTATATTTATTCTTTATTTACTTCAGAGCCAGTTTGGTGTAGTGGTTAGGTGTGCGGACTCTAATCTGGGAGAACTGGGTTTGATTCCCCACTCCTCCACTTGCACCTGCTGATGTGACCTTGGGTCAGTCACAAGCTCTGGCACAGCTGTCCTTGAAAACGAGCAGTTTGTGTCAGAGTTCTCTCAGCCCCACCCACCTCACAGGGTGTCTGTTGTGGGGAGGGGAAGGGAAAGGAGTTTGTAAGCCGCTCTGAGACTCCAAGTGAAGGGCGGGGTATAAATCCAATCTCTTTTTTCTTCTTCTTCTTCTTCAATCTATGCATAGATTACTCAATACTGATGCAGTCAGGATGGGACACAATGTAAGAGCTGCACTAGAGAGCTGATAAGGCCTGTGATTGTTTTACCACATTATGTGGATGTCATTTGCATTGTTACATGTTCTGCAAATTAGGACTAAACTAGATCAAACAGGCATCCCCTTGTTCACTCCAAGGTTGTGTTGCCATTCTGAGTTACCATGGGGGAACTCCTTTTACCTGCACTGCATGGGCCCAATTCTGGTGAGGACCACCATGGTGGGGGGGGAGGTGCACCTGCCCCCCCTCACATGCCACTAGCCAGACCCAAATGAACATGGAGGTTGTAAGTCAAAGGGTCACTCACCAGTACAGCATCCTAAATGCATTTCATCAATCTATGTCGGTATAATGTATTTATTGTATTTATATCCTACTTTTCTTTCTTCATAGATCACTCGGGAAGGGAGAGCAGGCATGAGCATGTTGGCCCTGCCCCCACCTGTGCAGGATTGCCCAACCCCTGGGAACTGAGTTCTCAGTACAGAACGCAGACCCAACCAGCAGAGAGAGGACTTGACTGGGATAATGGATCTTGCTCCACCCTCACAGAAGAAACTACCACACAAGGAGAAGAGGACTGGGCAAAGTGGTCAGGTAGGATTCAAGCTCTAGCTCAGACAGTTTCTTTGGCAGGAAAAGACTGATGACTGCTAAAATGAGGGTAGCTGCCACTAACAACGATTCTGGTGTCACTTTATATTCTGTCTTCCTGCCTCAAATGTCCACTGTAACTTGTTATAGAAAGAGACTCCTGATTGACAATGGATCTGTATCATCACAAGGAAGGAAATTAAAGGTTTTAGTTAATAAAAACAAAGTTTGAGTCCAGTGGCACCTTTGGTGTGAGAGCCAGTTTGGTGTAGTGGTTAAGTGCATGGACTCTAATCTGGGAGAACTGGGTTTGATTCCCCACTTCTTCACTTGCAGCTCCTGGATGACCTTGGGCAAGCCATAGTTCTGTCAGAGCTGTTCTTGAAAGAGTAGTTCTTGAAATAGCTCTCTCAGCCCCACCTACCCCACAGGGTGTCTGTTGTGGGGAGGGGACCAACAAAGTTTAATTCTGGGTATAAGCTTTTGTGTGCATGCACACTTCATCAGATACATTGAAACAGTTTTCCTCAAGACTTACATATAGGTAGAGAGAGGCTGTAGGGCTAGTTGCCAGGAAGGGCTAGTTAGAGTCAAGATGGATAAGTAACTGAGTGATAAGTATAGCTGAGATTGCATTAAAGCAGTTAGTAAGACCTGTGAATGGCAGCAAATTAGCATACGAATACAAGCATTTAACAAAGAAATGTGAGAACTTAGTCTGAGTCCAGTGGAACCTCCAAGACCAACAAAGTTCAAATCTGGGTATAAGTGAGAACTGAGAGATGTAGCATGTGTAGATGCACACTTCCTCAGATACATTAAAACAGATTTCCTAAAGCATTACATATAGGTAGGGAGGAGTGTTAGTTGCCAGGAAGGGCTAATTAGAGTCAAGATGCATAGGTACAGTTAAGATTGGAATCATACAGTTGGTAGGGTCTATGAATAGCAGCATATTAGCGTACAGATAATAAAAGAGTTAACATATGTGAGAACTAAGTTTGGGTACAGTGGCACCTTTAAGACCAACGAAGTTTAATTCTGGGTATAAGTGAGAACTGAGTGACTTAGCATGTGTAGTGAGATAAGAACCTGATATCTCTGTTAAGCCCTGGAGGTTCCATTGTCCTAAATGTTGTAATTCAGTAACCTCCCATTCCAGTCCATTTCTGAAATTCCTTTGCAGTAAAACAGCTGCTTTGCATTGTGTGCCCTGGGAGGCTGAAATTTTCTCCTACAGGTTTCTCAGTTTTGTGATTCTTGATGTCAGATTTGTGTCCATTTATCCTTTGGCACAAGGTTTGACATGTTTGCCCTATGTAGAGAACTGGAGGGCATTGTTGGCATTTAACGGCATATTAATGTTAGTGAGGAAGTGAATAAGACTGAAATGGAACTAATTGATGTTGTTGCATCCAGTGATTGTGTTGTCTGGGTGTATGTGGCAGCAAAATTGGCACCTGGGTTTATTGCAAGCTCTGGTACAAGTTCCATGTTCAAATTAGATGTTGTATTATTGTGGGTGAGGAGTTGTTTGAGATTGGGGGGCTGTCTGTATGCAAGAAAAGGTTTGCCTTCCAGTACTTGTGAAAGAGAACTGTCAATATCCAGTAGAGGTTGTAAGATGCTGACGATGTGTTGAACTGTTTTGAGTTGAGAGCTGTATATGACCACTAGTGATGTTCTGAAGATCTTCCTGGAGCCAGGCCTGGAGCCCCAGGGGGCATACATTTGGGGGTGATGCTTCCCATGGATGAGCCCCTGTCCCACCCTGGGGGGATGCCAGACCCTCCCCACCCCCCAGTGCATTGCACTCTTTACCCCTGCCCACCACAGCCTTACTGGCTCTTCCTGCTGTGGCCGAACAGGAGGGGAGGGAGAGGGGTAGCCTCCCTGGGTCTCCCTCCCCTCCTGCTCGGCTGTAGCTGGAAGCAGGAAGGAGCAGGAAGACCTGGTGAGGCCACATGAAGACTGCCTGCCAGGGTTAGAAGCTGCTTCCTGCTGCAGCCGATGGGTGGCCTTGCTGGGTCTGAGAAGCCCACTGTGGATGGCACCTGCAGAGGGGAGGCAGAGGGGTAGCACCACACTAATTTGCCTCACTCTTGCCTCGCCCATGTTTGCTGTACTTCACTTCACTCTCTGGGCTCTCCTTCTCCCTCTTGAGCTTGGGCGTGGGCAAGCTTGGGTGCAGAGAAGGCTGGCATGAAGGGCAGTGGGCCACACCGGCAAAGAGAATGGTGGAGAATGGTGGAGGAGGCAGGCAGGGAAGAATGGTCCACCCCATCACCTGCCTTGGTGCCAATCATCAGGTCACTTCCGGGTTATGTCACAAGTGATGTCACTATGTTGGGGGCATGCCCCCTGCCCCCTCGCTGAAATTTTTCTGGCTATGGGGCTGTCTGGAGCTCTTCATAGTCAGTCTTGATTTTCACCATCCAGAATAATTTTGTGTCAGTTTGGCTGCTATACTGCTTACCGCTTGTTCCTGATCATTTCTGAGTTACCACGGGGGAACTCCTTTTACCTGCACTGCATGGGCCCAATTCTGGTGAGGACCACCATGGTATGGGGGGTAAGTGCACCTGTTCTTTGCTTCCTGTCATTTAACGAATTTTTAATCCATAAGAGAATTGGCCCTCTTATTCCATGACTACTAAGTTTACTCAGGAGTCTTTGATGAAGTACGTTCTCAAAAGTCTTTTGAAAGTCCTAGTAAATAATGCCTACTGGGTCACCATTGTCTACATGCTCATTCACTTTCTCAAAGATCTCTGAAAGTCTGATGAGGCAGGACTTCTCTCTGCAGAAGCCATGCAGAGTGATTTTCCCTCACCAGGCTTTGTCCCTTTATTTGCCTAATAATTCTATCTTTGATCACAGTTTCTACTACTTTGCCTGGTACAGACATTAGGTTGACTAGCCTGTAATTTCCTGGTTCTCCCTTGGATTCCTTTTTAAAACATGGTGTAACATTTCCTCCAGTCTTCTGGTACAGTGGCTGAATTTAGAGATAAATTACATATATGGGTTAGTAAATCAACATTCTCACATTTGAATTCCCTGAAAGGTCTCTGGTGTATACTATCAGGAGGACCTGGAGACTTATTGGCTTTCAATTTGCACCATAAGTCTGGAACTTCATCTCTCATCACCTCAATTTAACTCAGTTCTTCAGAATCCCTTCCTGAAAATAGTGACTGTGGCATGGGTATCTGCCTCACACTTTCCACAGTTAACACAGAAGGGGGAAAAAATCATTGAGCATCTCTGCCACTTCCCCATCTTTCTTGAGCAATCTCTTCATTCTTTGGTCATTCAAAAGTCAAATTGCTTCTTGGCTGGTTTCCTGCTCTGGATACACTTAAAGAAATGTTTATTGTATGTCGTGATGTCTTTAGCAACCTGCTCGTCAAATTGTCTTTTTGAATGCTTAATTATTGACTTACATTTCAGTTTGTTGTAGTGGTTAAGTGTGCGGACTCTAATCTGGGAGAACCAGGTTTGATTCCCCACTCCTCCACTTGCAGCTCCTGGATGACCTTGGGCAAGCCATAGTTCTGACAAGAGCTATCCTTGAAAGGGCAGTTCTTGAAAGAGCTCTCTCAGCCCCACCTACCTCACAGGGTGTCTGTTGTGGGGAGGGGAAGGGAAAGGAGTTTGTAAGCTGCTCTGAGACTCTAAGGTCGGGTATAAATCCAATCTCCTCCTCCTCCTCCTCCTCCTCCTCTTCTTCTTCTTCCTCCTCCAAAGCCTGCAGTCCCTTCTGTTCAATTAATTGGGGCAGACCTTCCACTTCTTAAAAGAAGACTTTTTACTTTGTATAGCTTCCTTGACTTGTATTGGTAACCTTGCAGGTATTCTTTTAGACTTGGCAGTGCCTTTCCTAACCTGAGGAATGTATGCCATAGGATAAGTATATAGTATAAGTAGTATATAGTATAGTGCATAATATAAATAGCAATAAAAGCCCCATAGACATGACCATAGTTTTAATTTGGGTTATTAATCATGTGATGACTTGATTGGTTAGAAGGATAATTACACATAATTCCAGATAACAAAAATCTATGAATTACAGAAGATGTCCGAAAAAGAGGTTTTCTATCGAAATGGGGGGGAGGATTACCAGATGCCCATTAAAGGTAAAGGTTCCCTTGCTCGAAAGCCAGTCGAATCCGACTCTAGGGTTGCGGTGCTCATCTCCGTTTCAAAGCCGAAGAGCCAGCGCTGTCCGAAGACGTTTCCGTGGTCATGTGGCCGGCATGACTAAACACCAAGGCGCACGGAACGCTGTTACCTTCCCACCAAAGTGGTACCTATTTATCTACTTGCA
>NW_015176017.1:370091-370736 GCF_001447785.1 Gekko japonicus | reverse complement strand
CAGGAGCTGGAACTAGAGACGGGAGCTCACTCCGTCTTGTGGCACCCGGGGCTTGAACTGCTGAACTACTGACCTTCCACAGCCTGCAGTTCAGCATCTTAACCAGTTGAGCCACCGCAGCTCCAGATGCCCATTACCTTTGTATAATAATCATAAATAATTTTGTAACTGTTTTCTAACACTTCTTTTGCATAGTTATTAATACTTGAGAGTAAATTTGGTAGTTTTGGTTGATATTATTATGGACAATATATCTGGAAGTTTAGTGCTATGTTGGCTGTTTTTTGTTTTCATTTTAACTTGAAGAATTGCATTGGCTATTAATATTATTTGTCTCTCTGTTAGCTCAATTGTGCAACAGACAAGCTGGAATGTGTCCAAAGGAGGGCAACCAAGATGGTGAGGGGTCTGGAGACCAAGTCCTGTGAGAAAAGGTTGAAGGAACTTGGTGTGTTTAGCCTGGATAGGAGACAACTGAGAGGTGATATGATAACCATCTTCAAGTACTTGGAGGGCTGTCATACAGAGGATGGTGTGGAGTTGTTTTCTGTTGCCCAGGAAGATTGGACTGGAAGCAACAGGATGAAATTAAATCAGAAGAGTTTTTGGCTAAACCTTAGGAAGAACTTCCTGAGAGTTAGAGCG
>NW_015176017.1:359376-370041 GCF_001447785.1 Gekko japonicus | reverse complement strand
CGGTTCCTCAGTGGAACAGGCTTCCTCGGGAGGTGGTGGGTTCTCCTTTTTTGGAGGTTTTCAAACAGGGGCTAGATGGCCATCTGACAGCAATGCTGATTCTGTGAACTTAGGCAGATCATGAGAGGGAGGGAAAGAAGGGTTACATCAGTGCTTAGTTCTTGTGGTCCCTTCTTGCACGCCCAGGTAAATGCTGAGCTCTACTTTGGGCTCAGGAAGCAATTTTTCTCTAGGCCAGACTGGCTGGAGATCCTGAAGGGTTTGTTTTTTTGTCATATTCTGGGAGTGGAACAGCAATCACTGGGGGTGTGGAGGGGGAGATATTTGTGGATTTCCTGCCTTGTGCAGGGGGTTGGACTAGATGACCCTGGAAGTCCCTTCCGATTCTGTGATTCTATGATTCTATTGTGGTCCTCTCCTTATGTATGCAGGACCTTCAGTCACACTCCTTATTTTATAGGGTGGACCAAAATTGAAATGGTGATGGTAGTGCATCTTATGGCTCTTTTTAGCAGCTAGCCTGGACATATCACTTAAGCCATATCAGGGAAGTCTGGGTCACAGTCATAGCAAATGTTCATAATTCAACAGCTGCCAATGCACAAGTAGCTCATTGACAATTCTTGAGTAGACAGTGTCAGTGCTGCAGCTTCCATTGCTTCCTTTTCTAAAGCACCATCCACCTTGATTAGTACTGTGTAAACTGACATAAGTAATGCTAAATAAATCAGATGTTCTGATTGTATTTCCACATGAAGTGGGTTGCCTATACAATCATTAATGGCTTATGATGTTTGAAGAGGCTCTAAACAGACATTCTTTCTGCCTGGTTTGCTGGTGGCAAAAGAGCAGTTGAAAAGCCCAGTCACCAGAGAAGGAAGAGTAAGTGCTCCACCTTGTGAAAAAAGACCATGGTTGCAACTGGTGTTTTTGGGCTGCAATGAAACTGGCTGTCTTTCTCATCCTAAGTGTTATTATTTATAAAAGAAGAAGACCAGTTCAGTAGAATAAAGGATTTCAAGCAGCTGTATCATGATATTTTATGAGCATCACAATCGGAAATTCCATTAGAGTACTAGAAGGCAGTAATATCTATTTGTTAGATTCTTGCCTAATGCAGCCTGAGCAAAGTGAGTAAGGACATTAAAAACCTCTTAGAAGCAGGGATTTCTTCAAACAGTGAGTCTTCTCTCTTTTATTCCCTTTTTTCTAGCAAAATATAAAATGTCCCACTTTGAGTTACTTAAAGGTAAAGGTAAAGGTCCCCTTGCTCGAAAGCCAGTCGAGTCCGACTCTAGGGTTGCGGTGCTCATCTCCGTTTCAAAGCCGAAGAGCCAGCGCTGTCCGAAGACATTTCCGTGGTCATGTGGCCGGCATGACTAAACACCAAGGCGCACAGAACGCTGTTACCTTCCCACCGAAGTCGTACCTATTTATCTACTTGCAATTTCTTGCTTTCGAACTGCTAGGTTGGCAGGAGCTGGAACTAGAGACGGGAGCTCACTCCGTGATGCGGCAACTCGGGTCTCAAACTGCTGAATTACTGACCTTCCACAGCCTGCAGTTCAGCGTCTTAACCACTTGAGCCACCGTTCAATTTGAAATTGATCAAATATTTATATAAATGGTACTATCTTGGGGGGGGGTGGATAAAAAGATTATGTGTTTTTGATGCCCGTTCTCCACTCACAAAAAGTGCCTTCCACCCTCTACAACCTTATTCAGGTTATGGGTTATACATAGGTCAGGCCATTACACTCACCACCCTTCTTGTCTGTATTAAAATCTGCAGAGAGTCGTGACTATCTCACACCTCAGGTCCTCTCTCTCACTCCCAGAGATATCTACAGACAAGGTACCCCAGCCCTCTTTAATAATCAGCCCTCACTCACACAGAGCTATTGGGTTGGGGCTCAAACACTGTTCCAACCACTCACTGCCACCATTCATTCATATCCTATTATATATGTGTATAGACCAAGATTTTAAATTCTGTATATGTGGTTCTTTCCCTTAGACATGCAGCCCACAGGGTTAATCAAAACAAGAAACTTTTATTTATAAAGACAAAACAATGCAGAAAATAAAGTCTAAGAAATGTTTCACTTCCATTGAACTTTTGAACTGAGGTCCTATACCTACAACTGGGATCCTTTAGTTACAAATTTATTATTTTCAACTTGTTCCAAGCAGCTCTTCTATACAGTTCCCCTCAGTCAGAAAACCACTTTTCTTCTCAGCCCTTAAGCTATCAGCTTCTATCTACTGCTAACCCCAACTGTCTTTTTTTAAATAGTCGTTTTCAAGTCTCCTTGAGCCAGTTTGGTGTAGTGGTTAAGAGGGCGGACTCTAATCTCGGAGAACCAGGTTTGATTCCCCACTCCTCCACTTGCAGCTGCTGGTGTGACGTTGGGTCAGTCATAAGTCCTTTCAGAGCTGTTCTGACAAGGGCAGTTCTCAAGAGAGCTCTCTCAGCCCCACCTATCTCACAGGGTGTCTGTTGTGGGGAGGGTGGGGGAAAAGGATTGTAAACCGCTCTGAGACTCCTTCGGGTAGTGAAGGGCGGTGTATAAATCCAATCTTTTCTTCTTCTCTCAACATTCCATCCACTCTCATTGGTTACTTAAAGAGAAAGGCAGAATCCAGCCTGTCCGTCACAGTGTTGTACTTCATTGAGGACTTTTTTTTTTTACATTGTGTAAGATTAGGACTTTACCATGAGGTTATTATTTGTACATTTTTACAAAGCAAGAACACTATGAAATTTTGATATCCACCCAATAGGCCGGTGGTTTGCCTCTTCTCCTCCACAGGCACTCCTCTACAACCCCTTCAGTGTTAACTAGTACTGGCATGTATCTATTGTGTCCATGTCTGTGTCTAAAGTATGGCCAAGAGTTAGCTTTCATATCTGTTTTAGTGTGAGGGCTCGGCTCTGAAGCATGTGATTACACTAAAGAGAATTCCCTTTAGCGCATGCAAAATGCCTCTTCCATGCCCCCCCCCCCAGCACACACATAGACATACCCAAGGTTGGGGAAATGAAACAGGTTAGGAAGAGTTACTCCCTTCCTCCCCATCCCATGGTCCCAGTGTGATTCATGTCCTCATGGAGCTGCTATTTACAAAAAAACACAAAGTGCTTGAGAGCTCTGGACACTCAGAACCATTGTTCCCTCTAAGCTGAGTTAGTGTGAGCCAGCTCATAGTTTTTTAGCCTCCAGCTCACACATTTTTGTCTTAGCTCAGGAAGGAGGGCAAACTAATTTATGCAGTAGCCAAATTGCTTGCTCACAACTTTAATGCCGGTAGCTCACAAAGTAGAATTTTTGCTCACAAGACTCCACAGCTTAGAGGGAACATTGCTATGCTGTCCTGGTTAGTGGTGCAATGAGCGGTTTTCTCTACACAGATATTTGTATACAGAAGATCTCATACAAAATCCCTTTATGTACATTCATGTACAGGAATTCTAAAATAATTTGCAGCACTAACATGAGAGTGGCAGAGCCCCAGTGGAATCTGGGGGGTGTAAAGCCTAGAAGAATATGATGAATCATATGGCTGGAATTTAATAGAATCTGGAGTTTCCTGGCTTCTCAAATCCCACTCTTCAGATCTGCCTAATTGTCAAACCTAGCTGAGTTGGGTCCATTTTGGCAAGATGAATCTCCACAAAATCTGCATATTCATTTCCTCAGAAGTCACTGAGATGACCAGGATTTCATATGCACACCTATAGTATTAACTTTTAACAGTCTCAAATCTTGGATGTTAATTTAGTTGACTATACATGTGGCTAATATGAATCAGTTCTCATATCTATGAGTATGTTGTTGGCCACAGTGTACCTGGCATCATCAATATATCTAATTCTCAACCTGACCCATCTGCGGATACTTAAAAATGGAGATCAGAGCCATGGACAGATAAGACAGATCTTCCTTCAAATCTGAAAAGTCTCTCTCTCTCTCTCTCTCTCTCTCTCTCTCTCTCCCCCCCCCTCTGTGTGTGTGAATTACCATCAAGCCACAGACAACTTATAGTGACCCCATTGGGTTTTCAAGGCAAATGCAGAGGTAGTTTGCCTCTGCAAAGTCTTCCTTAGTGGTCTCCCATCGAAATACTACCCCTGCTTAGCTCCTGAGATCTGACAACACACCGTTAATGCTTGTGCAGAAGGCAGAGATCATGAAAGACATTGTGGTTCCCACCTTTGATGGGGTTCAGCTGGCCCTTGTTGACTCAGTTAAGAGTTTAGGGTTATACTGGACCCAGCATCAGTGCTGGAGAAGCAAGTTAATGTAGCTGCAAAAAATACTTTCTACCAATTTAGTATACTCCAGAAGATGGCTCCCTATTTTGACTTGGCTGTTCTGGCCACATGAATCTATGCCACAGTAACACTGAGACTAGACTAGTGCAATGCGCTCTACATAGGTCTCCCCACCAAGTCAACTCAGAGACTCCAGCTGGTACAGAAAGCACAGCTTGGTTGTTATCAAGAGCTAGGTGAAACATGCATAATAGCCCCATTCTGCAGTCACTCCATCAGCTGCCCATCAGTTACCAGCTTCAGCTCAAGGTATTGGCTAGCACATACAAAACCATGGCCTTGGACTCTCATACTTGTGGGACTGCCTCTCCCTCTGTGCTCCACCACAATAGCTTCATTCATCTGGTCAGGGCCATCTGCAGATGCACATGGACAAGATCAACTACTGCCTGTGCATATGAATTCTCTGTTGCGGCCCTCACCTTATGGAATGACCTAGTTGATGAGGTCAGAAGGCTCCCACTCTTCTGGCATTTCATAAACTATGCAAAACTGAATTACTCAAGAGGGAATTTTTAGAAAGGTAGCAGGGATTTACTGGAATGATTTAGGATGAATGCTTTAATAAAGGGAACAAGACTGAAGACTATACTAATGTGTATGGTATGTACTATCTGTTGCTGTATGTATTATCCCATTGTATAATTTCTGCATTTTTAATATGCCATGTTAATGCTTATGCTTTGTTTTTACTTGATTTTTACTTGATTTTCATTTCTTCATCCTAATCCTATTGTGCTGCTTATCGGATGTCCCATCCTATTGACTGTATTGACTTAGACTGTGCAACCCACCTTGAGTTTCAGTGAAAAACATGGATGACAAATAATGTAAATAAATAAGTAACATAAATAAATACCCTTGCTTTTACATGTTGGTGGGTACCTTTTGTTTCCACGGGATCATTTCAAAAAAATGAAAAAATTTCTGCCAAGACCACTGCTGAGGTAAGGCCAGTTTGTGTGCTTGTAAGATTGAAGGGGGTACTAGTCTTGCTTTAGCTTGGTTCATTATCTGCACATTAGAACACAAACACCTTCTTAGGAGTTAACCCCACATCCAAAAATAGAAGACCGGACAAGTGGTAGATGAATAAATGGTCTACAAAAATAATGACTTCAAACTGCAGGTCAGTAGTGCCACTAGGTGGCAGAAGAGTAATGCAGATTGGAGCTAGCTAAAACAACAAAAAAAACCCTGAGTCTTCTTGTCCTCATACAGAAAGAAGCACTGTTAAGAAATGCTCATTATTGGCTGCTTTCCTGGAAACTACAGAACTTTTGCTTTTAGAACCCCACCCACCAACCTCAGTAATGTACACAAATACATTTCTTTCTGTGTTGCTTGCAGTCCACTCTAAAACAAAGGTACTGGGGCCAAGGGGAGAAAGCAGTTTAGATGACTACTTTTTAAGGATAATTAAGCTCCAAGGTATGAAATACTTACTTTATAACATTTTTTTAAAAAACATTGTCATGGAGTGTGGCCTATGTTGCTGTAATAGATAGCAGCTGCATTATTGCTTGTCACTAAACATGTTACTTAATCATGAATTATTCTTGAACTTCCTTCATGTGGATCCATTCCAGATTTCTGCTGTGGAATTCCAATTTCTGTATCATGTTTTGCTCAGCTCACTTTGATGTGATAGAATGCACCTAACTGGTAGCAACCCAAACGACTTTGATGATATAACCAGAAACAATGGCTTTAGAATGTGCTGTGACAAACTGAGATGCTATCACAGCATTTGCCTTAAAAAATGCCCTGTTGAGTCAATGAGGTCCAAGACCTGCATCAATTGCATTTTCACACAACACAAAATCAGTCAGAGTTCATTGTCACTGAAGAACTTCAAGTGTCACAGTGGCAGCCAGGTTAATTGCATTCCAAAGACACAGGCCACCTACCAAGAGCTGCCTAAATAAATATTATATAATTATTACATTTATGAAATAAATATCAAACAAATGTTCCCTGGAAACATCAGCATTGTGTCATTGATATGCCAACAGAATCGCTGACAGAAAAATACTAGAGAGAGTTACAACTTTCTACACCCTTGACTTCAAGGGATTTCTAAGTATAACTTTTTTAAACGATTGCACTGCAGTGTATGTTACTGATAAAACTGCTTAATCCATGTTAAGGTATCTAGAAGAACAAGATCCACAAGTATGGTTTTTCCATTCTAAGTTTTATTACAAATATCAACATTTACATACTATACAGTGAATGAATAATCAAATGCTTCAATAATAATTATAAACATCTATATCGAGCTCTAAGAAGAAACCTACAAGAAAGAAATTCTATTCATGGCAATTATTATACCTTCAGAATAGAGTAATATTAAAGTAAAGGTAAAGGTTCCCTTGCTCGAAAGCCAGTCGAATCCGACTCAAGGGTTGCGGTGCTCATCTCCGTTTCAAAGCCGAAGAGCCAGCGCTGTCCGAAGATGTTTCCATGGTCATGTGGCCGGCATGACTAAACAGCAAGGCGCACGGAACGCTGTTACCTTCCCACCAAAGTGGTACCTATTTATCTACTTGCAATTTCTTGCTTTCGAACTGCTAGGTTGGCAGGAGCTGGAACTAGAGATGGGAGCTCACTCCATCATGTGGCACCCGGGTCTCGAACTGCTGAACTACTGACCTTCCACAGCCTGCAGTTCAGCATTTTAACCACTTGAGCCACCGCAGCTCCAGAGTAATATTAAATAGTCCCAAAAAGTTTCAGTTGTTTCTCAACATTGCCATTTGGGTCATCTCCTTTCATTTTAATTATTTTGAGCAACACAGTAGCAAGAGGTAACATTAGAATCAAGAACCAAAAACTGGAATCAAGAGGTAACATTTCAGCTAAATTAATATGGAATAAAAGGAATTCTTATTAATTGCACATGGATAAATTTCAGGCCAGCACATTCACAAAAATCCTCAAATTGCAGCACTGAGCATAGATGCCAGTTCTCACCTGGGCATGAATGCAGCCTTCCACCAGTGGCATCTCCCATGTGCTTAAGAGGCCGTTGAGTGGAGATGGTTCTAAATAGGAACCACCTCAATGTGAATTGAAGTTAGTTATTTAAAGGGGGGGGAAGAGGATGGAAATCCCAAATGTAGTACAGTTATATAAAAGGTTTTGAGAATTGTTGTAAGAATGTCTTTTAGGCTCCGGTCACACGGGCAGGAAACTGCGGGGGGGGGGAGCGTGGCTGTTTGCCCCGGGGTAAACTAATGCGCGGTTAAGGGATCAGACCTCTCCTGGAGATTCCATGGAGGTCCCGTGGAGGTTCCGTGGGAAGGGAGAGGTGCTGATCACAGGACGATCCTGCGCGCAACAAAGAAGGGTGCAGTGCGGCAAATGGGTGTTTTTTTTTGTCGTGTACACCATAAATGCGCATGCTCCGTTGGGTGCTTGTGCGCATCCATGGAGACTTGGGGGGAAAAAACCTTGTTTGCAAGGGGACATGGGCGGGCACCGGATGCCACCGGAAACGCGATCAGACGCCCGCCCTTGCCCCGCAGTTTCCGGAAACGAGTACCTCCGAGGTACTAGTTTTTAGCAGCGTGGTTTCGGCGGGAAGCCTCGGTTGAGCCACGGAAGCGCTATGCTTCCCAGATGTGCCGGTGAGATTGCACCTGGAAACTCCACCTGACTTCCGTCTCTCTAGCGTGGCTAATGTTCCGTGTGACCGCAGTCTTAGAACATTTTTAAAGGCACATGGGAGATTGATATTTAATACTGCAGTTTAGGCTCAGGTCTAAGCCACCACTGAATGGAACAAGCCAACTTGATGAGGAATCTCAATGAAATCTGTGTTGAACAGATTCAGTCAGGAAGGTGCTGTAGTTATCACTCTGGATACCTTCTTAAAGCTTTCACATTCAATACGTTTGGCACTTTTGACCTAAAAGCTGCCACACTTGAGTATTTATCTCTTTCAAACAGGAAACAAATACTTTATGACATAGTTCTAGCTCATTAAATGGAACATAGGAATATACTGGGAATCCTCCACACCTAAATGGAACTCTGGATTTTGTACAGAGCACTCTGTGTGTTCAGTTTGCCAGCTTCCAATTCCTTCGGTCCATACAGGCCTTTCCCTCTTCTGCACTGTGATTAAACAATTTTGATGTGGATTATTCACACAGTTGGATCAAGGTTTCTTTAGTGCTGTATTTTATCCATGTGCAGAAGCATATATTTGCATCAGTTTTAAACAAACCTTGATGCAATCACACATACAATTCCTGGGGGGGCAATGTGTTTAACATTTATTTATTTACTTCATTTATACCCTGCTTTCCCCCCCACACTGAGGACCCAACGTGGCTTATCTTGTTCTTTTCGCCTTTATTTTATCCTCACAATAATCCTGTGAGGCAGGTTAGACTAAGAGTGTGTGACTAGGGATGGGCACAAACCAGGAAAATGTGGCTTGGTTCATGGTGTGCCTTGTTCACAAACCTTGAACTGTCACAAACTTTTAGGGGCTAAACAAATCAATTTGGATTGTGAAGTGCATGAGACAGTAGAACGACCCACAGAGGATCTCTGGCTGACTGTCCTCTACTTGCTTTCCAATTTTGGTGAGGATTGGATTTATGGGGTCTAAGTTACAGCCCCCCAAAGAAGGTGTGCCAGGAAAGTGCTTTTTGGGGAAATGACAGGCACAGGTTTAGGAGGTTCAGGAGTGTATAGAATGGATCCTGTGCAAGCTAGAGACATCAAAGTTGCAAGGGACTTCCCCCAGATGCTCCGGTACATGCCCTTCAAGTCCCCCCCCCTGTTACTTTGAAGCAAACATTTAGATTAAGTGGAAATAGTCTGTCTGGAAATGTATCTGTTTCCAAACTGCCAGAACCTCCATGAACAGTTTGAAAGTTCATGGAAAGTTTGTGCCCGCTGACCTGCCATGAACTTCACTTCGTGAACCATGAACCAGCCAAAATCCATCACAAACTTTAATTTGTGAGCCAGTTCATGCCCATCCCAACAAATTTTCATGGCGGAGTGGGAATTCCAGCCTGGGTCTACCAGATCCTGGTCCGACAATCTGTCTACTACACCACCCTGGCTTTCATTTCACATGAGCACTACAGAGCATGTCGTTTTCTTTTTTCTATTTGATTTTCTTTTTTAATAACTTGATTTGGTTTTATTACATTCATTAATGAAGCAATTATTTTTTTGTTATTTGATTGATTTTTCATTTCCCTTGCTTTGAATGGGAAATTTCTCTGCCCTGTCCCATTAGGATGAAGTTCTCAGGGGTTGCTGCCCCACCAAGAGATCCTCCCTAACAAATTTCAAACAGGTTGGAGAAAAATATTCCTCTTTTATAAGCAATTAAAAAAAGAATTTTGGCAATGCAAGAAAACAAGTCAGTACAAATTATATATGTAGATTTATGAAATAAAATGCTGTTTGGCACTATGTTCCACATGAGCATTGTGTCATTTCTGCCCTGGTGTGCAGGGATTGAATAAGAATGGAGAGCAGTTTGCAGAACTACTGCTTAACCCTCAGACCACTCTGTGTAACCTTACGGTGATGTTGGTGTAATCATCCAAGTGTCCTCCCATTCACTTTTAAAGAGTGTGTGGGTGGAGGTCTGATTTTAAACACTAATGGAGCATATGAGCCCAGCTCCAATACCAGAAGTGAACCTGACTGGGAGAAAAATGCTGAATGAAATGGAGTACAGGTACAGGAGGGGGCAGAGTCTCCATCACCTGCATATTCCACTGTTGTTTAAAAACAGCTTCCTCATACTCACCAACCATTTGAATAAATAACGTGGAGCCTCCTGTCATGCCTAGTTTGTCCCTTAGTTTAATTAACTAAAAAGGGTTGTCTGTTTTCTTTTTCATAGTCTACCAGGCATGACCATCAAGGGGTGCAAGCAAGCGGTTTACCTGTCTGCCCCAGTTTGGAAGTACACTGCCTATCACTGGGGAGGCAAGTATAACGACTATCAGTCCCCTGGCTGCCTCTGCAGTGCTTCCTATATGCTAGTGCATACAATCAAGATTTTTGTCTTATCCCTGCCACGCAGAGTACCTGAACACAGACTAGTTAAGAAAACAGGTGCCACGCCCACACTGTATTATTAAATTTTTTAGAGCATCTTTATCCCGCCATTCCTCCAAGGAGCTCAGAGTGGCATACAGAGTTTTCCATTTCTTCATTTTATCTTTGCAACAATCCTGTGAGGTAGGTTAGATCGAGAAAGAGTGACTGGCCCAAAATTGCACAGTAAGTGGGAATCTGAACCCAGATCTCCCTGGCCATACGTACCATTATACCACACTGAAGCT
>NW_015176017.1:295578-359308 GCF_001447785.1 Gekko japonicus | reverse complement strand
GCAAATATGTATCAAGAAATTTCTGTTATACATAATTCTGGTTATTAGTAAATCCCTGTTAGTTTTCTATCTGCTGATGCATCCTCTGGCCCCTGTAAAGTCTAAGCCCACAGAACCAGGTTTCAAAACTATGCATGTATTCAAATGTTTCTGAATGTCACCAACGTTTTTGCCTTAGTTCAAACTAGATCTAATACCTTTATTGGCATAAAAAGAAAAAAAGGTACAACATGGCCAATTTACAGAGAATTTCAATTATAAAAAACATCAAGCATCATATAGAAAAGCTAGACTTTCGCTCCCTGATTGTTATGGCAGCCAGAAGGTACCTTGCAACTGAACTTGTAATGTGGGAACATTGGTCAGAAAGTAAAAGAGATACCAACTTCGCTTCAGATAGACTGTGAAAGTTAGACACAATAGGTTTAATTATACAGTCCCACACTTCCCCAATCAAAATCACAATGAAGTAGAACATGGGCTACCATTTCTGGGTGCCTTCCTTTACATGGACAAAGTCTTTCTTGATAGGAAGTGTTGGCAAACCTCCCAGACAATACTGCTAAAGGTAAAACATTGAGTTTTGCTAACATAAAAGAGTGGCGTAACTGGGGGGAGGTAATCTGGGAAAGGTGAGCAGCAGGCAGTCCATACTCTGGAAAGATACCAAATGCTAAAGGGGAGCAAGTTTTGTGTTCAAGAGAACAGATAGTCTGTTTCTCAATATCTAGGATCCTGTTTCAAAATTCTAAATCCCTGCATTTCACTTAACATGCAGAGATTGTCCAAAGAGACACCTATAGGGTGCGGGGATGGGTTAAACTGCTCCGGTTCTAACCAGATTATATTTGATCTGGATAATCGCTATCACACTTACCTCCCTTATCCCGCCTCACCGCGCAGTCATGTCGCTCCCTGGGGTCTACACTACCGACCCGTGAGAGCGTGTGTCGGTGGGTTTTTAAAAAACATTTCCTCAGTTTGCGCATGCGCATAGGCGCCCCTTCATAGAAGGGGGGAAACTATAATGGCGCATGCGCAGAACCACCAGGGTGAATCAATCCAACCCCTCCAACAAAAGACTTCCCTTTAAATGTTTGACCCCAAAATGGCCTCTGTGAGATCCCAAAGTCATCTAAATGCTAAAACAAGTGACCGTTTAAATGTGGGTTTTCTAAACGCGGTGGCGGAGCTCCGCCTATGTGCACACCGCCAATGCATTAAAAAAATGGTGGGCGAAAAGCATAAACCTTGGGCAGCTTTTGAGCGGGGAGGGGGTTTAAACCAAAAGTGGCTCAACACCGCAGGTTTGAGCTGGAAAACGACGACTGGGGACAGTGCGCAGATGTTGGGTCTCAATCGGATGCATTCCAGTCTCTAAGCACATTGTAGCATAACTGACACAGTGTCAGGTAGCCCTGTCATGGATCTGGAATGTGGAGGGGTGCCCTCGTTCTCAGCTCTTCCCTGTTCAGCTACTGGGCGCTATCTCTGGCTTGACCTTGTAGTCTCCAGCTGCTTTTACTCTGCTGGGAAAGTAACAACTTTCCGCTGTGCTCACTTGCTTGCTTTTGCCCCCACACGCGAACTATAATAATTGGCTTCAGCTCAATGGGGGGGATGTTTGATTTCACTGTAAGTCAGAGGCCCTTATACTGATGGCCATTCCTGACACAAGCTGTATATGTGTTCTTTAGTACTGGAATCACTAATAAAGCAGTTATCTTCTTCTGAAGCCCTGTGTGGTGTGACCTGCCTAAGGACCTTGACACACAGTTGGGGTCCCCCAAAATATGGCATAAGAACGTCGCCTGGATTTGCTCAAGCTGGGTATTGAAGGCGCTAACCCAAATGGGGATCCCATATAATAGCTGAGAGATTGTTTTGGCATTAAAGATATGAATGGCAACTTGGACAAATTGATTGCCCTTCTTATAAAAGAAACTAACCACCGCAGATGAACTGCACCTTGCTGATATGACTGCTTGCTTGCGTTGTTCTGTCCAATTATGGTTGTATTGGGGGGGGGAACCCCAAGTATTAAAAAGACTTCACTTGTTTGATGTTATTTCCTCTGACACGCCAGATTTGTGGTTTCCAAGACTTTGAGAATACTAAAATTTTGGATTTTGCATAGTTTATGGACAGAGAGTTTGTCTCACAATAGAGGGAGAAGGCAAGCAACAGACACTGGAGACCCTTCTGTGTGTGTGATAATATAACAGCATAATCAGCATAAAGCAATAAAGGAATAACATGTAACCCAGGTTTAGGGGATCAAACTAGATATAGTACCTATATCAGAGTACAGGGCATTTAGTGTTGTTTTTCAAATATCACAATAAACTTAGACCAGTGCATTAGAATAATGAGATCATGAAGGAAGTAAACAATCTAAAAAACTGTCCTAAAGCCTGTCAATATAAGGCTAAAATCTCCATTCATTCTTCCCTGAAGGAGAACCTTAGTGTTTTTCAAATAATTCATATCTTAATGTACATTCTGATTCCCTAAAGTATGCAGAAGGGTGTGTGTGGGGGGAGATGCAAATGAACTGAAGACACTGAAACCTGCATCCAACTGCACACGCCCCATACCAGAATTAATTTCAGACATTTCCTAGTTAAAACAGAATGAATGAGAACTGTACAGCACACACTTCCAAAACAAAAGAACAGAAATCTACTCACCTCTACAGTAATAGCATTTGAAACTCAAATAATACAAAAGGGAATTGGCCAAAAGTATCTATGACTGAATTTGGCTACATCAGGTAAACAGAATGCAAAGAGTCACTATAGCTATCAAGATACAAAGAAACAACACTAGAAGCAGCCCAATGCAGCAATATCTGGAGCGTTTTCTTTCTCTCTCTTTCTTTTTCAACAAGGTGTCATATCCTGGAGTGTAAAGATCCTCCAACCAGTAGTGTAAATCATTTGGATTTTCCTAAAAGAAAATTAGTATGATTCCTGAATTGCATAGAAATAATGAATATAAGAAATTAAATACTGTTTGGCTACCATTCTTTACTGAAGAATGAATACAAAAAACGAAAAAGGGTGCATTGACCTGTACCTGTTTCTGTGCTGGGGTATATGGCAAACTGCACACATCAGCCACAGAGAAGTTTTCCAGAGTGTGAGGAGTTCTCTCCCTCCCAGTGGACTTTCTCAATCTTTCTGTCATGTGATTAGTTCCTTCCCTCAGTTCTTCCTTTCCTCTGCAGAAGTCCCCAAGGAAGAATGCATGATAGATGGAGAACTCACCACAGGGAAGAAATGTGCGCTTGCACAGAAAATCACTCCATGTACAAGAACTACAAATAAGTACAACCTGTTTGCATTGGCATGATGACTTCTCTGCAGCTTCACATTGGAAAGAACTGCAGTCTGTTACTGAGGAGACAAGTGTGAAACTTTCAGGTGAGTAAACTGTGGAGAACTGCCAGCAACTGCTGCTTCCTTTGTGGAATTTCCATCCACCAAACAGAGTTTAATAAATATGAAAGTGAAAGACCAAGCAACCACTCTGCAGTATTAGGGATGTGCAGCTCAAAGATCATAATTCTTCATATCTGGATATCAGGGAGCAAAAAAATATCAGTATTCCTGATTTCCCAGGTTCCATATTCAGGGCTATTTTTGGGCAGGAACGCACAGGAAAGGAGTTCCGGCTGGCTTCAGAGTTGGCCATGCCCACTACAGCCAAAACCTCTGTGTGTGTGCCCACAGAGGAAAGGCCTGGAGATCAAACCCCCCCCCCGGTGACTCCGAGGCGGGCCAGGGGGGGCCTGGAAGGATGGGGGAGGCATTTAAATGCCTCCCCGTGTCTTCCCCAGCCTGTCGAAGGGCCGGCTTGCCCAGGCTTCCCGCAGCCACGAGGCACCTGGGCAAGCCAAGGGTAGGCATGGGGTGTGGCCTAATATGCTAATGAGTTCCTGTTGTTGGGCATGGCCTATTATGCTAATGAGTTCCTGCTGGGCTTTTTCTACAAAAAAGCGCCCTTCATATACTGGTTTGGTATTCGGATCCAGGTATGTGTTTTTGTTGTTGTTGTTGTTTTTTGGGGGGAAGATTTCAATATTATTCAGCTCCTTTATTCCCTATAGGGAATCTTTCTGGAGAGCTGGAGGGACTGTCTTCCAAGGAAATTGCACCAAAAAATTCAGCAGAGCTTATGGTACATGTCTTTTAAATAACCCCCAAATTTCATGTCCATTGGACCAAGAGGTATAATTCTATGGACCCTGTCACAACTTCACTTTTAATTTGTGTGGTTAGATATGGTGTTTCTTTAATTTCTCGCTCTCTCTCTCTCTCTCTCTCTCTCTCTCTCTCTCTCTCTCTCTCTCGGTATGTAATACTGCCACCAGGAATTTAATTCCGATACTATTAATTAATCTTCCCCAAGGTATTGTACCCAAGCTCTAAGGCTCTTTCATGGTCTTGAGGATGAGACTCTACTATTTAAATAGCATAGGATTTGGGTTTAACAATAAACAAAACAAAACTTCCTTTATTTGTACAAGAAGCGTATTGGTTTCAAGATGTTTTGTAACTTGTCTCTTCAGTGAATAAAACAGTGTATGTTAATAACTCCTGACTGAGGTATCACTCTCTTTCATTTCACAAACACTCCTCACTCTCAAATCCTCCTTTCTCTTCAGAATGTACTTTGTCCGGTCTTTATTTTATTTAACTCAGTTTTATCTTTCTCCTTTTAACTCAGGTTTCTGTCAGTTTCTGTCTCTCACACCCTTATAATACTTCGACAATATTAGGTTTTGACTCTCTCTTGTTGCTAATATGTCATCTAAAGTGTTCTTTTATTTTTCACAACACTAATATGGGATTCTGACTGTTAATTGCTGACTGGTGGCTGAACACACTGACTGACTTTTTCCACACACACTTCTCAGTCACCAACCAGTCACCTCAGTCACTCATCCCCCTCTTCCCCCCCTTTTCTCTTCTGACTACAGTGACACCAATGCAAGAGTGGCATTGACAGTAATTGGGACTTGCCCCAATAGTATGCAGAGGCTATTGGAAAGGCACAGGAGGTAAAAGGGGGCCATGCATGGTGCAGCCTATCAATGTTTCCTCTAAGCTGTGGAGTCTTGTGAGCAAAAATTCTACGTTGTGAGCTACTGGAATTAAAGTTGTGAGTGAGCAATTTGGCTACTGCATAAATTAGTTTGCTCTGGAGCCGTCCTCCCTGAGCTAAGACAAAAATGTGTGAGTCAGAGGCTAAAAAACGGTGAGCTAGCTCACACTAATTCAACTTAGAGGGAACACTGCTGCCTATCATCCCATTCACAACACTGAGGAGCAGAACAATTTCACATGTGCAACCCAGTCCACAGAGGGGTCATAGTGGTGCTTCCTGTAAGGTATAGGAGTAGCCACAGGAACATGCAGGATTATAATCACAATCTTGATTTCTCCCTCAGACAGAATGTGAACTGGAGGTACAGAGTGAAGTAGGGAGGTGAGTTCTTATATCTTTTCAACAATGGAAACTACTCAGAAAAGAAGTTGGAATTGGCAAAATAGAAAAGGCTACAATCAATGAAGTTTTTCTTTATGTCTAAATTGGACTTAGATGTTTTTAGAGAAAGGTTCTAATTGGCTCTTGTGAATTGATGAATCAGGTATTGGATTCATGCACTCAATAAATAGCCAGCTCCCATCTTGGAACCAACAGAAGCAAAATGTGTCTAGAACACCACACTAAGGCCTTGTCAGAGTGCTTCTCAGAAGAAGCATTCATTGCAGTGAGACCTTTGTCCAAAAAAGTTGCTTTGGGGTTAGAAACTCTTTTATTGGATGTCCTGGTGGTAAATTGCAGATCAGGCAAACAGTAACATTGTGAAACACACACACACACCATCCCAGGTCAGAGGATGGGGCATAGTGAATGGCCATCTGTCTGCACCATTTTCATGCCACAATTTGCGTTCTTCTTTAAGTGCCTTCTAAGCCATTTTGGTGAGGTCATACCAACAAATTATTTTTAATGGTCAGAAATACATACTTAATTTTTTTTAAGAGAGAGAGGGGAAAAACCAGAAAATGTTCTCTCCCCAATGGCAAAAAGAGAACTGATCACATGAAGAGAAGAAGAAGAGATTGGATTTATACCCCGCCCTTCACTACCCAAAGGTGTCTCAGAGCAGCTTACAAACTCCTTTCGCTTCCCCTCCCCACAACAGACACCATGTGAGGTAGGTGGGGCTGAGAGAACTCTTGACAGAAACTGCTCTTTTTCAAGAACAGCTGTGCCAGAGTTATGGCTTGCCCAAGGTCATCCAGCCAGGTGCAAGTGGAGGAGTGGGGAATCAAACCCGGTTCTCCCAGATTAGAGTCCGCGCACTTAACCACTACACCAAACTGGCTCTGACAGAAATGTTGAGAAATTCTGTTGGGAGGGGAAGCACTCTTCACATTATACAGACTCTGGAAAACTATTTCAAGGCTGGCTTGTGCCATGGCCACAATGGGACTGTGTGCGGTCATGATGATGAACTGAAGCTATTTTGGATACACTTAACATACAGAGACAGAACCAGAGGTTGTCTACATGGCACAAAGCAGGCCCTCTCCCTCACCTACTGCTTCTGTGTGCTACCACAAAATGCCAGTAGGTAGCAGGAAGGGTCCATATCATGCCAAGGCAGATCCATTGTGGCATCATGGTTCAAGCATCAGATCACAACAGGGGAAACCCCAGTTTAAATCCACCACCTACCAGGAAGCTCAGTGGTTGACCCTGGAGTAATCACTTTCTCTAAATCTACCCTGCCTCACAAGCTTGTTGTAAGAATGGAACAGAGCATGGGAAAACCAAGTGTGACATCCTGCACTCCTCAGAGGAAGGGCAGGATTAAAAATATAGGGAGAAAGTGCAGGTTGCATTGAGGTTCCTCATCTTCTTTGCATATTGTATCAGAAATGAGCAGGCAAAAGGCTGAAGACCTCAGAGACCCTTTTGTCTCCATGTCAGACACTGTGTTATCAAACCACTTATCCAAAACAGATCCAGAATCTCTCAACCATAGAAATCTGGAAAATTGAGATGTGTAGCAAATTTGCTTCTAATGAGCTTTCCTTCTCTGCTTATTTTCATTTCTTATCTTAATGTATCCCTGTTCTTTGGACACTTATAAAAATGTAGACTGTTTATTTGTAATGGCTTATTTCTAGTGAGGTAGCCCAGAACAGCTGATACTACTTGAACTAAGCCTTAGGAGGAATGACTGGGAACATAATACTTCCATGTTGGTTATGGAGCAGGTAATTTCCTCATCAACAAGATTAGGTCCCTTAATGTTAAAACAGACATTGAGAAATAGTGTTAACTCTTCTCACTGGCCGATCTGCTGGCCATTTCTGAGGAAAGATGGTAGGCTGCAAGCTTTTGTAGAAGTGACCAGTCTTGTTGTGTTCCTTGCCTATGCCTGACTCCTTGTCCTCCCTTTGTTATCTCCTCCTCGGGTGTACTCATTCTCAGATATTACTCACCTTGATGTCAATAGGCAAGATTTACTTACGACAGTAAAATAATCAGTGAATTTAGAAATGTTAGCCACTGTTTCCAGAACAAGCCCATAATTGTTGTATTTAGGCAAGGGTGATCCTGTGGAACTGTACCTTCAGACAGTGAGCCAGGCGAGAGTTTAGGGAATGTCTGTCATAGTCTTGAACTGTCCAAGAGGGGCGATTTCGCCATTCTTCCCAGTTATCCCCACTGAAGCCATCATTGTACAGAGGATTACTCTTGATGGTGGTTTTCAAGGTAAGAGGTGTAACATGTTTTCCGAGAGCCTTTTCAATCACCGCTGGCTGGACCTCATTCTGTTGCATGACAGGGCGCTCACTCACATTCCTCTTTTCTCTCTATAAAATAAACAAAATGTGGCTCAGTTCAATCCAGTCACCTTTAATGTCATAATGGGAATGGTAAAATACATATAATGACAATTCCAACAAACTAAAATATGATAATGAACAATTAAAATACATACAATTCAGTTTGCCTGTATCTGATTCTAATCACTTCAGCTAGAAACTTAGCAACCAAAGCTGTAATTTCAGAGTTGGTGTCATTTAAGAGATATTGGATAATTCTATTTTTATTAACATTATAGAATTAAAGATCAATGACAACAATAAAAGATCCTTATGAATGGCTGTATGAAACTGGCAATGTAGAATGATATGTTGAATGGAGTCAAGAGATTTTAAGGAACAGTTACACAACATGTTGTCAAAGGCTTTCACAGCCGGAGTTCATTATATGTTGTAGATTTTCTGGGCTGTATGGCCATGGTCTTGGCATTGTAGGACCTGATGTTTCACCAGCAGCTGTGACTGGTATCCTCAGAGGTATAACACAGAAATATGTAGTACTCTCTGTCTCAAGGTGAGAAGAAAAATAGTAGGCAGGTAATTTATATCTACTCAGGAAGGTGGGGTAGGGCTGAGTAAGAGTTCCCCAGGCTATGACATACAAATGGAGGAGCTTTCCAGAGGAGGTTCTTTTGCATATGGATTGGCTGATGAAATTCTAATCTTATCTGTAGGGGCTCTTGGTAGTTGGTAGTTGGTGATTCAATCCTTAGGCAGGTAGAGAGTTGGTGATTCAATCCTTAGGCAGGTAGACAGCTGGGTGGCAAACCCGCGTACTGACCATATGGTGACTTGCCTGCCTGGTGCGAAGGTAGCGGACATTATGCATGTTCTAGAAAGGCTGGTAGATAGTGCTGGGGAGGAGCCAGTGGTCGTGGTACATGTTGGCACCAACGATGTGGGGAAATGCAGCTGTGAGATCCTGGAGGAAAAATTTAGGCTGTTAGGTAGGAAATTCAAGGCCAGGACCTCCAGTGTAGCCTTCTCAGAAGTGCTACCTGTTCCACGCGCAGGGCCAGAGAGACAGGCACAGATCAGGAGTCTCAATGCGTGGATAAGACGATGGTGTAGGGGGGAAGGGTTCAGATTTGTTAGGCACTGGGATGCTTTTTGAAACAAAAGGGAGCTGTACAAAAGAGATGGTCTCCACTTGTCCTGAGAAGGAACCAGGCTGCTGCCACTTAAAATCATTTGAGTAAAAATTAGGGGTTTGGGTAACCATACCACTACGGCTTCCAGACCCACCACTAAAGATGGATTGATGAAGTCCCTCCCACACCCCGAGTCAATGAGGCCCCTTACTCTGATGTGGGTCCTCTGGCCGGATTCATGAGAGTCACAGTCACGAAAAAGAGGGGAAGGTAACTGCTCACCACATTTGGTGCCTCTGGGATCGGGCCCTGCTGCTCCGCACCTCTCACAGCAGGACCTGGCCTTTTCCCGCCGGCTCGGTGTTGTCGTCTTCACTGGTGCCATCTTTGGTGTCCTCCGGGATTGCTTGCAGCACCTTAGCAAATTTCAGCTTGCCTGATGGTTTTTTCATTGGGGTTCCCACCCGCAGCTTGGTCGGCTCAGGTTTCCCCGGCTTTCCAGGGCTCGATCCACTGCAGTCGGTGGCAAATGGCCCCATTCCCCTCACCTTAGGCACAGTCCCTGCTTCAGGTGTTGATCCCTGAGTGTTTCAGGCAGTCTCACTGGCTTCCCCTTCTGGGGTGGGGGAGGGGTTGGCTTTCCTCCTGCCGCAGCAATGTCTAGGTGCACAGTGTTGAGATGGCCCTCAGCACTCTCTGCTTCTTGTATCCATGCCAGGAGGGATATCGAATCCACCGAGCGCAGGACCATTTCGCGGATCTTGTGATTCAGCTCGGTGAAAGACTTGGTGGAAGTTCGGCACAGCTCAGCCAAGACTTGGTCTGGCCAATTTCGGACCTTAGCCATGTGAAATTTAAACTCTGATGAGTATTCCCTCACCAACCGCTTCCCTTGTTTTAGGGTGTGCAAGAATGCTGTAGCCTTCAGGCCAGCATTCCGGTCCTCGAACTGGGCACGCAATACCCACATAAAAGCATCCACACTCACCAGCTCCGGGCACCACGTTGTGTAAGCCCACATACCAAATGGCCGCCCCCCCTCAAGCTTGGCTGCTGTCATCTGGGAACAGGTGACCCCATTTTCCCACAAACTTCATCACCCGAACTACAAAGTAGGACAACTCTTCTGGGTCCCCATCGAAGGTCACCTCGATTAGATCTTTTGGGTGGTGAAGGATGGGACCCCTTGGGCTGCCCGGCCTGGGCACGGGAGCTGGCTCTTCATTGGGTCCGGGCACCAGAACTGCAGGCGGGCTGGTGGGCTCTGGCCCTTGGGGTGCTGGGATGGGGAGAGCCTCCTGTGGAGGTGGAGGGGCCAGTGCTGGTTGCGGCACCTCGCACTCCGCTCGCAGCACTCTTATTACCATGGCCAGGAGCGCGTCCTCAAATTCCCGTCGCATCTGGAGCCGGTCTCTTTCCACGGCTTCCAGGCGTTGGGCCCAGTCAAACCCCTCCTCCGGAGATTTGCAGCCACTGTGCGCTTTCGAGCAGCCCGTCACCCATGCTTCGGTTGCCATCTCCGAGGTACCCCCAAAGGGCAGGAAGCTGGCATCGGATTGGAAACTGACATTAAACCGACTGTCTCACCGCGGGCCCTGTGTGAGGGAGTACATCCCCTCTGTTGAGTCTGGGTTGAACTGGCCCCACCACAAACTCCCTGGCCGATACGATTGCCCGGCCGGCTGCTGTGGGCCCCGTGGGGTCAGGAACAATTTAGCCATTGACGTCTTCGGCAAAGTGCCTAGACTCAGAGTTGGTATCAAAGCAGTCACCGGTGGTGTAGTAGTCACCGGTACCTCAGTCTGAGTGATAGGAACCACACTCTCCATCATCTTAGGAACGGTTTTCTCCTGATCTTCGCTCATCTCGGTTTGAGAGATGCGAGTAAGTAGGGAAAGGGATTCCTAACAGAATGTCAGGACCCACAGTCAAACAACAGAGCACATGCTTCTTCGAAGGTTATACTTTATTGCAAGCTCTATAGTAGCATAGACACAGTCACTGTTAGGAATAACTACACCATAGAAAGCTGAGAGAGATATAGGGTATTCAAATGGGCCAATTGGCCTGACTCCCGCGGGCAGGAAGGAGGACCGGGGCAGTTAGAGCCGAGGCTGGGAAATTAAACTAGTCACACGGTTAATTGATGGGAAGACACTAAACAGCCAGGCTACAAGGTCAACAATAACGAGGGGGGGAGAAGCGAAAAGAAAGGAATGTGGCAGCTGGCACACAGGTCATGAAAGCAAACCCGGGCCCATAAACAATATGGCAGCATAGCTGACACGCGGCTTCGCCCGATTTATCCCCCAGTTTCGTGATCCTGTTTTTTGAGGATCACGAAACCGCGGGTCAAAATGTGGCTGCGTGGCTTTGAGTGGGAAATTGACTAATAGAAGTGGGGCAAAGGGAGGCGCGACCACGGCACAGCTCTTATGTGAAATCAGTCAAAGTTTGAGTCCAGTGGCACCTTTAAGAGCAGCAAAATTGTGAAAATCAGCATCTCACTCAGTCTCCACTGTGGAATTAATTTACCAGACAGACAAGTCACATAAGCAACTATTTTAGAGAGCAAAGGCCAAATCAGGTGATCAACTGTCAAAGATAGCCCAGACAAGCCCGATCTCCAATCTCAGAAGCTAAGCAGGGCCGACACTGACAAGTACTTGGATGGGAGACCTCCAAGGAATACCAGAGCTGGGATGCAGAGACAGGCATATCAAGCCTCTTCTCTGAAAAAACGTTCATGCCCCCAGTCACCATGACTTCCAGGCACACAAGCATGTGCGCACACACACACAAATAATAAAAGAAAAAAGAGAAAGAGGGAATTTGTTCCCATCACACACCCATCCTCCTGGTATTCTTGTTACAAGGAGAACCTTCAGGAAATTATTCCTCTGGATTTGAAGATCAGGGTTGAATACACATTATATTACAGGCATCTGTAAGGGTTCCCACCCCCAGCAGGTGTAAAACAGCTTAGGGTAGCATTTTTCAATTAAAAAAATGATGAGGGAGAGAAGGGTTAAAAGGCCCCTTTGCTCCCCCCCAAACATTGAGAAAGCACCCTTAGTAGCTCCATTTGAAAAAGAAAACATCTTTTAAAAACTGTCACAGAGCTAAATGCAGTACTGCTCTCATATCATACAGTGATGGGATGTCTGGGTCTGCCTTATGCAGTGCATCTAAGCACTCATCTCCTTGACACTTATAACCAGATCCGCAGCACATTTTTGGAAGTAAGCCCTCCTGTGTTTAATGGGTACTGCTGTTGAGAAAGTGTGTCTAGGCATTAAAGCCTTATTTGGATACTCTTAAAAGCTCTTTTATTGCTTCTATTTCCTACTATCCAGATGTGCAGAATGCTTCAGCCATGCCAGTCCTTTCCAGTCAGCCCACATGGCCTGGCTTTCTGTACTCACCGGAACTATGGCCTGTGAGAGAATCTGTGCTCTCTTAGCCATTTGCTGTTGGAGAAGTGACAGCCTGCTAAGAGTCTAGTTGCTTTAAATAATGCTGAAAGAGCAGTTTAGTCCACTTGCACCCTAAGGGGAGCTGTGGAGCATTCTCTAGTGTTTAGGTCTTACTGCATCTTTTTCTCTTGCAGTTCAGTCTACCTCTTGTTTTTTTCTCTCTCTCTGCTGTGTGTTAGTATGTGTTAGTGCAGGGGTGTCAACCATGGCCCGGGGGCCGGATCAGGTCCCCAGAGGGCTTCTATCAGGTCTGCAGTGGAACTGGCTGTCTTCTGCTTCTTCTTCCAGTTCTGCTGCTGCTGTGTCTTTGTAGGTTTGCAACTTACAGATACACACCTGAACAGCATACTCAAGATTGCAACAGCACGGACATTGTGATGCAATAATTCAGAGCAAGAGGTGTCAGTTATCAAACACTGTTAAATAAACAAAATATTGCAAGAGTGCTAATGTTTAAAGTATGTTTTTATTTTAAGTTTAAAAAAACCCCTTTGTGTTTCTGTCTTTTATAAAGTTTATATCTCTGCTACCTGGCATTACATTTTATGACACACGTGGCCTGGCCCAACAACGTCCAGCCCTCATAACAAATGAGTTCAACACCCCTGTGCTAGTGCTTGTGCTCTGAGGGTCTCTCAGTTGCAGTCAGTTATTGTCTTTCTTCAAAATCCTGTTGCAGTAAATTCTTTCAAAGCAAACTCCAAAGCGTGGACTGGATTAATTCTGAACTCTGCCAACATTTGCTATAAACTGAACTCATCGTGAACCAGTTGGGACAAGTCCTATATTAGAGTTAAAGGGATTTTACTGATGCTTGCAAGATAAACAACTTTAGATCATAAACTAAAGAGAGTGAAACAAAGTGGAGGTTTTGCAGCACTTCATATAAGCAACATTAAGGGCCGCACTGTCATTTTTGTCACTTGTTTGTCCCAGTTGCTTCAGGGTCCCCCACCCCATGTGTTTTGCTTTCTCTAGTAGTCCCAGAGCGAGCAAAACACACGTGGAAAGGGGGGATGGGGACCCAAAACAATAGGGAAAAATGAGTGACAAAAGTGACAGTGCGGATTGTCACCTCTTTCAATCCACTTTCAGTGCACTTTGGAGATCATTGCCAAATGCATTTTGTCATTTCACTGAGGTCCTGTTACGTATTGGGGCTGGAATATTCCAGGACTGTTTCTACCAGATATTGGCTGAGTTTGGAGTTTGGAGCTCTAGAACAATAGCCCACCAGGACTCTGGAGGTGGCCAATGAGGAATTAATGGTTCTGACAATAGCCTATCATTGGTAGTTGTTTGGGGAAGTGGGTGGAGTTCCATGCTATTTAAACAGGGCAGTTGCCCTGGCTTTCTGCTTTTTGTTCTTGCTGAATCACTAATAAAGGAGAGCTGATCACTAAGCTTGGGGTCGGACCATCCATGGAACCCAGTATTTAGCAGGTCCTTTCTGCATTTGCCTGCCACTCTGGATTTTCTCAGTGTTCGAGTTGAGGCAGTTTAAGTCCACGGCAAAACAGCATCCAAATAACCTGGGGCAACAGCAGGCTGAAACTGGGCTGACCACTGAAGGGAGGTAATGTAATACAGAATGGGGGGAAACCCCAGAATAAAAAGAAGGTTGAATTTAATTTTAGTGTAGAATTGCTTTGAGGACACTGTGGTGAACATGAATTAAAAAGAGAGTGCAGAAAGATCCAAAGTAAAATCCAGTTGCAAAGTACATTGAAAGTGGACTGAAAGTGCATTATTCAGTGTGTGTGAAAGGTCCCGTAATTGCTGTTGGGGTATCATACAAGCAACATGTTTCCCCTTTTAGATAAACAGCAGTATGAGAGGAGGGGGACAGTCATGGTAAGGAAATGAATAGGGACAGAGTTTTTAAAAACCCCTTTCCCTGTTGGCATTGTCATGATCCAAAATCTCTCTCCCCTGCTAGGTGCTATTTACCAATAAAAACAACAGAAGAGCCATTCATGGATCTCCCATAATCTAAGTCTAAGATTTTGGCTTCAAGTAGCTGAAGATTCACTGCCAAAAGTGTTATCTTCTGGTCCTCTCAGCAAAATACCATAGGGACAGTCTAACCACTATCTCCTCTGTTCCCTGCTGCTTTCAGAAAATGTGCCAAGGAATTGTCAGCATGGAGGGAAAACCCAGAAGCATCTGCTTTCACCATTATCTTTTGCCAAGAACAGAGAATTCCTGAAAACGTCAGAGGCTGCGATGATAAAAGTGCCAGTTCTGGAGTAATGCCAAGTTCTTTGACAGCTACAGTAATGGATTACAGTCTTGATGAATAGATTCCTCCAAGCCTAACACTGTGGCATAGTTCTTTTGTTGTTGAGATATGAGGTGCCCCTAATTAAATTGTTCTCTTCCAGTATCAGTTTGCCATCTAGAAAATTAGGATAGCACAGTGGTAGCTGGTGAGATTTGCAGTTGGAAGACCATTTTCTTTTGCTCATGCATAGTTACAGTGGTTGCATGTACAGTTTTCTTGTGTATGTGTATGCACACATTTGGATAACCACTGTATGCCAAACAAAATCCCTTCTCTGACACTTCCCCCTGTAATGTAATTTTCAAAAACATTGTCTGGGACTCTATTAAATGAAAACTGATAGTTTCTTCTTCTATTATCACACTGTATCTGATGGTTATTTCTTGTGCATTTACAATTTGGTAAATTAAGGCCCCTGCCATACGGCAGGGAAACCACGAGGCAAAAGCGCGGCTAATAGAGCCGCTCCAACGTTGAGACGCTGCGGCGGGATCCCACGGATCCCCTGGCCGCAGCGCCTCTTTTCCCCGGCAAGAGCAGACGCCAGGGAGGACGAGCCCGATGGGAGGGGGAGGCTGCCGAACTGCGCATGCCTGAGCATGCCTGAGCATGCGCAGTGCGGCCGGGGGCTGGGATGCGGCGGCGCAAGGACGCGCCGCCGATCCCACGGCCGGCTTGGGGCGCTCCAGACGGCTGCAACCACCTAGATAGGTGGTTCGTTTTTGCAGCGGGGTATCGCCATTTGGGCCGGATCAGGGACGGAGACGGCACGCTCCCCAGATGTTGAGGTGGGATCGCGTCCGTTTGCTCCGCCCCTGTTCCATCCCGCTCCCGTCCCAAATGGGCTCGTATGAACGGGGCCCATGTAAGGCACCCTAAGACAAGGCTACAATGTATCTTTGGGACTGGCAACTCCCAAAGAAGATAATGAAAAGATTCAAAACAACAATGGTATGAAGAACCTAACATGCAACCGTGTTATTGCTTAACTCAATTTCCCCACGTAACTTATGTATGTACATAAGTGCCATCAAGTTGAAGCCAATTTACGGCAACCCCAGCAAGGGGCTTTCAAGGCTAATGAGAAATGGTGGTGGTTTGCCATTGCCCTCCTCTGCAGACTCTTTCTTGGTGGTCTCCCATCCAAGTACTGACCCTGGTTAGCTAAAGAGATCTGACAAGATCAGGCTATATCATGCTGCCTTCCCTCCCAACCTATGCTACACTACTCTCATCATGGTTAATGAAATTATACCAGTGAAATATTTTGAGCACTCAGACTCATTATATATACTATTATTATTCTTTGTACTCAGTACCAATGTTCATAGCTCTCATACATGAAGTCTACCCTACAAAATAAATATGAGAACATACAGACACATTTCTACTGTCTCATGGCCAGGCCTACTGTTCTCTGCAACTGAGGGGCAAACTACACAATACGTTTGTTTATTCATTTACACTAGTTTTGCCCGTGTTCCTTGCAGCTACAGTTTTCTCATGGTGAGAGAGTTATTTCACCAATTTTGCTGTTCTATATGGAGCAGATAATCCATGTGGAGCAACAAAATAACTCCCTCACCTGCATGGTTTCATGTAAGAAAACATCTTGGGGAGGGAAACAGGAGGCCCCCACCACGGTGCTGTTCCAAGCCCATTTGGGCTTTCATTTTTTTTAAAGGAGTAGTTCCCTTCAGCCAATGTGTGGCTGAGGAAAACATAGGCAAACTAATGTAAATGAGTGAGCAAATGTATTATGCCGTTTGCCCTTGAGCCTGTCTGATGAGGAACCGGGCCTCTTGCAAAGAGAGTAGGGGGAATCTGGTCTTCAGAATCTGCCTTTCCTTCCTAATATGGCAATTGGTTCCTATCTATTGCCCACTCCTAATAGAGAAAAGTCAGCCAATTGGAAGGAAATGGTATCCAATAGGTATCAGAGGACCCTGCCCTGCCCTGCCCTACCCATGGCTCACTGAATTGCCTCACAATTGCTTGTAGCCTCAGCAGCCATTGGCTGAAAGCTTTGATAATTCCCTGGGAACAGGGGCCTAAAAGTGAAACAAGTAAATGAGCCCTCCCTGAACTGGGAACTGCTGCAAGAGAGACTTGCCATGAGAATTTCTAGTCTGCCGGCTGTTCCCTATTGCCCAACAGCCTCAGAGAGGCCTAAATGAAACTCGAGACTCAGAAATGAGAGAGAAGCCATGGGACTGGACAACCAGAAGAAACCCAGAATTAATTAGTCAGTAACTTAACCTAGATCACACAGAAACCTTTAATTGAACAATTAAGTCTTTAAATTAATTTTTTCTTTCCTTTCTCTTTTTCTTGGCTGGGCCAAATCCTATTTGCCCTTATGGAGGAGTCTCCACTTGGCAGTGCTCTGTTTCTTGCAGATTAACATGGGCTATAAAAACACTGGTGAATGGAGGCTACAGAGATGGGTAATATTAACATCTCAGTCCTACTAGTAGCCTTCAGGTAGACTTCAACACCCTAATTGCAAGATTGTGATCTTTCTAAGAGGACTTTATGTGCATAACTCCAATTGCCACTGACAAACATGCATAGCTAGATTGGAGCCAAAAAAATTCTAAATGTGCATTTTAGTAAAAAAAATGGAAGAAAACTCTCTCAAGTGGGCTGCACTTTTACCTAGTTAAAAAAGCCAATAGTTCTTAGGTTTCTTTGTGGATTATTTTACTCTTCAATATCGGGGGGGGGGGAGAAATGAACTACCCAAGAGCAGAAACAAATCTGAAATAAAAGCTTTTTTGTCTGAAATGCACATTAGTTGTTGACATTGGGCTTCTAATATAATGGAAATAAATGAAATTTTTCTAGGTGGAGGAGCCTGTCACCTGAGCACACAAGAACACATTCGTCTGGATGATCTTTCAGTAAAGATCCTGACAAGGTCACAAACGATGCTCTGATGTAGCAAGCCCTAGAAAGCAACTGTTTGTTGAAAGAAAATGAGTTCCAGAACAGGGAATTTAGGTTAGTCTCTAGGTTTAATGACTTCAGGAACCCAGAGGTCACTCACATCTCTTTTGAAAAGGAACATACACGCCACTCCTGTTCCGGTATTAACTAACCCTTAACCTCATTAGACCTCTTGTCCTAAAACAAAACACGCCATTCATTCACTCTACACTGTGTAAATCACGTTTATTTTAATGCCTGGAAGTTGTCACCTTTTCAGTTTCTTTCTTTTTTTGGATAATCTAAAACACATACAATAAGGCTGAAATCCTAAGCATCTGATTTGGAAGTAAATTGTACTGAAATTACTTCTGAGTAAATATAATTAGGATCAGGCTGTATGTTTCACTGCTCTATCAGAACTTCCTGGGGCCACGAAATAGTTTATTTCTGTTTTGAAACACAAAATGTAAGAGAGTATTTTCTTTTAAAACAGATTCAGATGGGTAGCTGTGTTGCTCTGAAGCAGCGGAACAAAGTTTGAGTCCAGTGGGACCTTTAAGACCAAAACAAGTTTTATACAAGGTGTAAGCTTTCATGTGCACGCACCCTTCCTCAGATACCATGAAAGTTCCAGTATGGACTGGTCTGTTTCCATTTCATTGTACCGAAGAAGTGTCCGTGCACATGAAAGCTTATACCTTGAATAAAACTGTGTTGATCTTAAAGGTGCCCCCACTGGGCTCAAACTTTGTTCTTCTAAAATGGTTTCTGAGGATTGGGGATGCAACAGACCATTGCTCCCTTGTGTGTATATTTGTGAGACACAAAACAGTGTAATGCAGGTATTACAATATCTGCTCTGGTGTTCTTGTATTTGTTTGTTTATGGGTGAAGCAGTAGGAACTAGGAGTGAGGAATGTCAAGATCAGAAGTAGGCGTCTAAGGGATCAATCCTGAGTCCAGGCTGTGAACTGTTAGAGAAGGCAGCTGTCAGGGTTGCCAGTCAATCACACTCAGCACCAGGATCTTCAGTAGATTCAGTTTATTGAGGGAGAAAGTACATGAGACACCTTAAACTCTCGTGTCAGGAATGGTGGGGAAAGCGTGAATCCCAGAGGATATACCCCCTTCAAAGGAGACCCCCTGATACTACAAAGTCAATAGGCAGGCACCCTGCAGCGCAGGCTAAAGCAAGGCCGTTAGCTTCCCAGCGGGAAAAGGAGAGCTAGGAGATGCCTCCACTCCAAGGACACCTGGTGAGATAAGCGGCTGTAGCGCAGAAGGGAGGACAGGAGGGAGATGAGCGAGCCCCAGGCCTCCACCCCCCACACATTCCAAGGCATGGCAGCGTTAGCTGACAGCAGCTAAGCCTCAGTGTATCTGAGGCATACATTGTGCGGCTGAAGTGCCAGTCTGCCAGAGCCACCCAAGTGTATTGCTGATGTCAGCATAAAAATGTGTTGCACAGGAATGCCAGGGGCAGAGCGGTGATCAGTAGAAATCCTAAGCTTCCCAAACCTGTATCCGACCCTTAGCACCAGTATAAATTTCCAGTAGTAAAAACCCGGATGTGTATAAGCATTCTAAACTTTCCAGGGGAGGTTTAAGAACTGGGAGAGCACTCTGTGTAGAGTGCCTAAGCCCACCTGCTCTTTGTCTTTTCTGGTTCTTTGTAGGCAGCCCTCCTACTAGTGTACAAGCAAGATGGATTCCATTCCTAGTGCATTTGCCAGCCTCCTGCTAAATCTGCAACATAAGCAACAGGTACTGTGACTAATGGGCATCTAACTGTTCTGCTGTCGGGCTCCCAACTCTCTGTTCTAGTCTGGCCACTGCATTATTGCAAGCTGGCTAGTTGTTGAACCAGCCCAGTTGAACCTGTGCTGGACATGCAGTGATAGTTCTGCAGTTTGTCAATGCAGCTGTCAAAGGCACAGGACCCTTGCAAGAGTAGAATTTATGTGATTTGCATTCAGAAATCCATTCCTAATTCCATTCAAAAAAATTGTAGATTGTTCATAGTTACATCTGTTTTAATGGTGTTGGAACACAGCGATTCATCCCCACCTCCTTGTTATGAACTTGATTTGTCTTCACAGTGAGAGGGGGCTGAGGGAGTTGTGCAATATTTGCACAGGTATTGTCATAAGCCAGTCAGTGCTCAGTGACAGCACAGATTCCGCAGACGAAGAGCTACCTGCAGCTAGTCCACAGCCAGTAATTGAACAACTGGCTGCAGCTGGTTCTGAGCCAGGAGGATAGCAACAAGAGATCAGGTTACCAGCTGAACAGAATTCACAGCCTACAGACAAAACTGAACCAACACCTTAGCTCTGAAGCAGTAAACAAGGCTTCAGATGCTGCTCTCAGCCCACCTAGCTCACCCACACCCCTGCAGTGCCAATGCTGTCAGAGTTGAGCTGAGTTGCAGGAAAGGAGGAGGAGTGTGAAACTCATGGCCCATCATCAGCTGTCACCTGATGAGATGGATGAGTACTTTCAGGATGACTGCCAAGAAACTGGCTGGGAGTGTAGCTAGTTAAGACATGGACACAAAGTCAGCCAGGAGAAACAGCAGTTTGTGGATACAACAAGTACACTTTGGGCCAGTACAGGTGAGGTCTTGCAAGGAGGAGGGGCAAGCCCCTCCAAGTTCACAACCCCCAATCACTGCTGGTATATTGTAAACCATGGCAGCTTACATGATGGGGGAAGGGAGATGGAGATCAAAGATTGTGGTGGGGGAGGAGAGATGGATATCAGAGTTTGTTGAGATAATAGAAACAGATGGCAGTATGACTTTCATGAATGCAGTTGATGGATGCATCCATGGGGAAAGGCAACCCCCCCAAATGGTATGCAGGGCAGCCATTCAGCATGAGTGTTCTTTTCCCAATCATAGGGAATAGTGATAGTTTAAAATGTCAGTTGTCCCTGGAAGTCTTGACAGAGCTATGCAGTAGGTGGCTGTCTGTAGGACTTGAATTGGAGACCTCAGGCACAGGAAGCCCATGCTATTCCACAACACTGTGCTTTTCTCTTCCATCTTTCCTATGCTATGTACAATTTAATTACTATGAACACTGGCAGATTCCAACTGGGATTGTTTTCTGTGTATCCAGATAAGAACAGAAGAGAAGTCATGTTGGATAAGGTCAATGCCCCATCCAGTCCAACACTCTGTGTCACACAGTGGCCTAAACCCAGGTGCCATCAGGAGGTCCACCAGCAGGGCCAAACTCCAGAAGCCCTCCCAGTGTTGCCCCCTAAGCACCAAGAATACAGTGCATTACTGCCCCAGATATTGCATTCTATCTATATTTACATCTGATAGCCACTGATGGACCTCTGCTCCATATGCTCATCTAATCCCCTCTTGAAGCTGTCTATGCTTGTAGCCACCACCACTTCCTGTGGCAGTGAATCCCATGTGTTAATTACCCTTTGGGTGAAGAAGTACTTCCTTTTATCTGTTCTAAATCTACTGCTAATTAATTTCATTGAGTGCCTAAGAGTTCTTGTATTGTGAGGAAGGGAGAAAAGTACTTCTTTCTCTACCTTCTCTATTCCATGCATAATTTTGTAAACCTCTATCATCTCACCTCTCACTCATCATTCCTCCAAGCTAGAGAGCCCTAACCTCTTTAACCTTTCTTCATAGGGAAAGTGTTCCATCCCCTTAATCATTTTAGTTGTCCTTTTCTGCACTTTTTACAATACTGTAATCTCTTTTTTGAGGTGTGGTGACCAGAACTGTACACAGTATTCCAAATGAGGCCACACCATTGATTTATACAGTGGCATTATGATACTGGCTGATTCGATTTCAATTTCCTTCCTAATAATCCCCAGCATAGCATTTGCCTTTTTAAATTGCCATCGTGCACTGAGTCAACATTTTCAGTGAGTTATCTAACACAACTCCAAGATCTCTCCCCTGGTCAGTCTCCGACAGTTCGGGCTCCATCAGCATAGATTTATAGTAAGGATTTTTTGTTCCAGTGTGCATTATTTTGGACTTGCCCACATTGAACCTTACTTGCCATGTTGATGCCCACTTGCCCAGCCTCAGCAACTTAGTGTCTTCTGCAAACTTAGCCACTTGACTGCTTACTTCCAACTCCAAATAACTAATGAACAAGTTAAAAAGCATTGGACCCAGTACTGAGCCCTGTTTACTACCCTCCACTGTGAAAATTGCCCATTTATACTCACTCTCTTGTTAATTACCAGTTTTTAATCAACAAGAGGACTTGTCCACTTATCCCATGACTGAGTTTACTTAGGAGCCTTTGATAAGGAACTTTATCAAAAGGTTTCTGGGAGTCTAGGTAAACAACATCTATTGGGTCACCCTTGTCCACATGTTTTGTTCCCCCCCTCAAAGAACTCTAACAGGTTAGTGAGACAAGATCTTACCTTATAGAATCCATACTGATTCTTCATCAATAGCTTTTGATCATCAATGTGCCTACTAATCCTATCTTTAATAATGGATTCTACCAACCTACCCAGTATCGAAGTCAGAGTGACTATCCTGTAATTTCCCAGATCTCCTCCGGAACCTTTTTTAAAGATGGGGTTTACATTAGCTACCTCTAGTCCTTGGGAATGTAGGTAGATTTTAATGATAGATTGCATATTTTTGTCAGGAGATCCCATTTGAGGTATTTCAGAACTCTTGGATGTATGCCATCTGGGCCTGGTGGTCTGTCAGTTTTTAATTTGTCCATCAGTCATAGGACCATGGTCTCTTTAAATGCCTTCTCCAAGGCCTGCCACTGGCGCCAGTGTGTCTGCTGACAAACCACATGAACCCACCTGGAAGGTTCATGGGGCTCGTAAGAGTGGGATGGTATGAACTGAGGTTCGCAAACCACAAACTGGACCATGTTCGTGATGAACTTAGGTTTGTAATTCGGTTCACCCCTAGCTTCATCTATAGTGTATAAAATGCAGGTTCTAGTCCCGTCTCTTTCATTTTTGATGCTGATTGGCTTGTGGCTGACAAGTGGGTTGTACTTTATTCCCACCTTCCCCTTGGTAAGATCTGAACTAGTTTACTCCTGTTTTTTATTCCCAGTGAGTTATTGGGAAGCTGACAGATATGTCTTTTATAAATGTGTAGTAGCTGTATGTCCTCTGGCTGCTGTCCTAGTGCTTTTGTGTTCCTTGCTTTGCAAAAAGCTGTTCCTAGGAGCATTCCACACATGCATCCAAAGACCAGAACTCTTGTTTTGGAAAGGCCATGGCCTTTTTGTGGGAAAACCATCTTTCAAGTGAGCTGTGGTGGTGTCCGGGTGGACTGGCAATATTTCCCTCTCTCTGTGTGGGTCTGTAACGTATGTGCCTACAGTAAGGGATTCAAATCCCAACTTCAAATCTCTCAGAACTCCTATGTTAGGAGTGCAGTAGTTACAGGGTTCCTACTGGGGATGCATCAGTCCTGTGTGAAGAGGCTGGTGTGTTTGCTATGTTACTTCCTTTGTTATGTTCCACATGTGGGTGGGAGTATGGTGATATCAGAAGCATGCCCCCATCAGTGTGCATTGGTTGGCTGCCTCCCTATGTGGCTGAGATGGCATCAGCAGCATATCACACTGATTGATTGGACTTGACAGAATTACTGTGAAAACCACTGCAGTGGCAAATGCTCTCACCTGCCTGGAGTTGAATCTTTTTATAAGTGTATGCTCCCTCATGAGACAGCATAGGATACTGTCTAGCTACACCAGCAGTACTCTTGTGTAATCTGTACTGTTTTTAGGATTTCTTTGACCATCCCTGTAGTTCAGATTTTCAAATGATGACAGATAACAGTGAAGACTAGTTTTATTATGTTGTAACTAAAGTAACTGAATGGGTGAACAAGAGCCAAGCAATCAGTGAACACTTTCGCTATGAAGAAAGGTTAAAGCGCTTGGGGCTCTTTAGCTTGGAGAAACGATGACAAAGGGGTTATATGATAGAGGTTTACAAGATTATGCATGGGATAGAGCAGGTAGAGAAAGAAAGACTTTTCTCCCTTTCTAACAATACAAAAATTCGTGGGCACTCAATGAAATTGCTGAGCAGGTTAGAATGGATAAAATGAAGTACTTCTTCATCCAAAGAGTGATTAACACATGGAATTCACTGCTACAGGAGGTGGTGGCGGCTACAAGCATGGACAGCTTCAAGAGGGAATTGGATAAACATATGGAGCAGAGATCTAACCGTGGATATTAGCCACAAGGTATAGATAGGAACTCTCGGTTTGGGGCAAGTGATGCGTTGTATTCTTGGTGCTGGGGAGGGGGGCAGCTGGGAGGCATTCACCACAGACCACATTGTTGTGTGTGTGTGTTTAGGTATAATAAGAAAGTAGAAGGTTAGGAAGTGGTATGTGTAGATTTACTTTTTATCTGCCAGTCAGCATTGGAGAGTTATCTGGGAATCCACATATGCAAATAAAAGTTTAAGAATGTGACATCTTTGTTGCTTTTTGATACAAAGACAACTATGTGAAACCACAGCTTCTTGGTCTGAATCAGATCAGGATGATAATAAATACAACAACCCTAACAATGCATGTGTTGGGGGCGGGAGAGAAGACCACTGTCTAAAACCCTACTGGCAGGGAAGAAGGATGCCTGTATATCTTGGAGGGAAAAACAGAAAGACTAAGCTTTATCATAGGTTTCCCTGTATATATATAGTGCATGGGTGTGGTAGTTGTGGGGAAAAGGGCTTAGAAAAACTGTACTCTACCAGGCTTAGAAAAATTGTACTCTGCTCTACCAGGCTTCTGCACATATTGGCATGCATTGGAAAAACAGAACTTGCTGATGTATGCTGAATGGTGGCAGCTGTGCACAAGCTATCGGTGGATCATTAAGTTCAAGTATTTCCTAAAGGCATCATAGATAGAGATATCTGTCTGAATAGGCTTCAAATGTTGCACTGGGAACCAAGGATACACATAGAAATCAAATGGAATGAACACAGTCATTAAAATAATATCTGCTTTAATAAGCATTTTTTCTTTTCTTTCATTCCTTAAGAAAAGCATCTGTGCTAGAATTGACCCATGGTCCACCATCCTGCTTCACACAGTGGCCAATGAGACACCACCAGAAGGCCTAAAACCAGACAACAAATGCCCTTGCCAATGTCCCCCAGCACAGCGATTTAGGGAATCCCTCAAAACATGGATGTTCCATTTAGTCTTTGTGGCTAACAGCCACTGATTATCCTGTTCTCCATGAACTTGTATAATCCCTTTTTAAAGTCAACTAAACTACTGGCTATCACCACATTCTATGGCAGTGAATTCCACAAATCAGTTACTCATTGAGTGAAGAAGCATTTCCTTTTGCATTTTGAAAGCTATGTCCCATCAACTTCACTTGGTTCCTGAGAGTCCTGATGTTTTGGGAGAAGGAGAATAAAATCTCCATCTACTTTCTCCAGCCATGCCTAATTTTGTAAACATTTCCATGCCCTCCTAATCACTTTTCTCTAAAGTAAAAAAACCCAAACAACTTAGCTTTTCCTCCATAGATCTAACAAGGGCATTACAATTCTGGCTGTCTTGATTCAATCCCTTTCACAACAATCCCTAGCATGTCTTTTATGGGCAGCAGCCACCAGGTCAGATCCCATTAGCATGGATTTAAAAGCAAGCCAAAGCTTTAGCCTCAGTGTCCATCACTTTACACTGAACCTCATTTGCCATGGTCTCATCCTTTTGTCTCTTGAATAATTTTATTATCCATATTCTTGGCTGCTTCACTGTTCACTCCTAATTTATAGTTTGTGAAGTGGCAGCTGCTGACTGACAATAGCCTGTCTTTTAAGGTGCATTTTCTTTGTTCCTCAGTTTTAAGATCTATTGCCCTTAAATTTTTCTGTAAAGTGTTCCAATTTTATTGCCAGATGGCAATGCCCTCCTCCCCTATTATGCTATCATTCTCATATAAACACAATAAAATACTTTCAGTACAATTCTAAACAGAGTTGTGCCCTTCTAAGCCCACTGACTTCAATTACTTTAGTGCCATTCTGCTAAGGTCTGCACTGAACCAGTCAGTCAAAAGGAAGGGAGCAATACCAAGCAAAGGAATCATATAATAAAGAAGAAGTATAAAGCACCGTACTTTTAAGTTCTATAGTGGCCAAGATAGCAACAAATGCCTCCTAATTAGTAAAAAAAAATAAGTCTGGTACTGAAGCTACTCACTTGTGAATAGACTCTGTTGTGCCATTGTTGTTCCCCTGGAAAATGTGTTTCTGGAAAATTTGCCAGCCAGGTTTGTAAAAATATTGAGTTTTTTGCTAGAGATTTCACATCTAGCTGTAGGAATTTATCAGGATGGTTGTTGTTTGGCAAGGCAGAGAGATCCATATTTCCCGCTAACACACCAGTGAGAGAAAGCTGTTGTTCCCCAAAGCAGCTACTCGCCTTCTCTATAATTAATTAAATGAGCAAGGATATGTCCATTCTCTACCTGAAACTATATCTGACCCTATTTGGTGCCAGACAGGCTCATTAGCTATTGTCTGCACATAAGAAAGGATTAACTCAGTTGCTGCCTTTAGAAGCCTAGGTTTTGTTTTTAAAACAAGTTTGAGGGGTAAAAAAAGTTCCCATTAAACACAAACGATTGAATATCTATGAATCCCTGAATATACTGAAGCAGTTTTTCAAGTGGCATTTTATGTTTCTGGTATTTTAAAAAAATGTTACTCTAAGACTGTTTTAATGTTAAGTTTACCAGGAAGTGGAAACAGGAATTTCCTGTAGCAAGCAGGCACAACAATGCCATTGGTGTTTACAATGTGATATTCAGTATTTTTTATTGCAGTTTTATTTCTAATACAGTGTATCTCAGATGTCCATTGAAAATATCCTTGTGGTGATTCAGGTTCAACTCCTTTCATCTCTAGAGAAAAAGATCTTGTTTAACGTCATGGGAAAGACCTTCCTCTTTCTTGAATCATAGAATCATCTGATTTAACAGCTTCATATATTCTGTCTGATGCTGTCCATTTAATTTGATTTGTAGAAACCAGAAGTATATAAAAACGAAGACAATTGAATATATTTTATTGAAGTTATAAAATCATGTGACTCATGTACAATATTTTCTCATAAGGAAAATGTTAGCTGTCTTGTTCACGTTTCACAAAACTGTAAAACAGTATCTTTATAGAGATCTTAAAAAAATAGAACTTTGTCAAAAAATTAACTTCTAAAAGTTTATCTAACCTGAAAATTTAGTCTAATTCATATTAAATGTTAGGATTCTTCCCATTTGTAAAATGCCATGAGGACACTCACTGAGAGCTAGGTTTGGTTTTGTTGTTTAAAACATTTATGACATATTAAAACAGTACAGACTTCTTTTATCAGTTGTTATGAGCTCTAGAATGGTGTTTCGCTACACTACATCAAACAGTGCAACAGAGATTCAGTGTAAATCTTTACAGTGTTTAATTGATTTAATACTTGTGTTCAAGTATGTGTTCATGTACATGACTAAAATTCCTACTTTGTTATTTTTTCTGCTTTTGTTCATTAAGTAGATTACAGTAGATCATTTCCTACAGTATGTTTCTAAGGGTATGGCTAGTCCCACCCCTGTGAGATGTCCTAGCATTCCCCAGGTGCATTTATATAGAGAATGTATAGTATCTACACCAGAGGTTCCCAGACTTTTTCAGCCTGTGAGCACCCTTTGAATTCTGACACAGGGTGGTGGGTGCAGCCATAAAATGGCTGCTTCAAGAGATAGAGCCTACAACAAATGTCAGGGAATGAGGTCACACATAATTCTAATAGTAACTCTTCAACATTTCAGGCAAAAGCTCTGTTTAACAGGATGCTTTTTAAAATGAACATATTATTTTAAAATATTTTCTTACCTACACACAGCTTACCTTCAGTCACAGAGTTAAGACTCATGTGCTGTGGTGGCAGCTGCTGCCAGCAACTTTTTAAAAATTTGCACAGCCAATCAGATGTCTAATAGCCAATCAGAAGCCCAAATGGACAAAGCCCCACCCTTTTCCTAAAAACACTTGACGAGCACCAGTAAAAAAAATGGTGGGTGCCATGGGTCCCACAGGCATCCCTGATCTACACAAAACATGGACACTTATTGAACCTTCCCAGGATCAACTCCCATTATTATAATGACTGGAAAATGGATGTTGGATAGCTGTGCATAGATGTTCTGGATCCCATTTTACATTTACCATACAAACACATTACTGGGAACAGTTGAGGTACATTGCATGGTGGGGTCTGAATGTCAGAGAAGCCCCTTAGTAAAACTTTCTATTCCATGTTGATTGCTTTAACTCACCCCAAAACCTGTTGCAAAATTATCTGAAGTCAATCAGTCACTGAGCACCAATAGTTATAATAAAATAAAGTGGACCACTTCTGCATACAGCAAAATTATTCACTTAAGAAAAAAAATCCAGGATAACACGATGGCTTATTATTTGGCATAATGCAACAAACAGTTAAGCATGCTCATCCCATTGATTTCAAGTGATCAGGATTAGCACATTTAACTACACACAGTACTGTACTATTTCTGTTTTGGTGTGGGTGGGGGAGAGGCACATTACCCTACTGAATATAAACATTTAAAATAGTATTTGTTTTTTGTTTAAAAATCTGATAAATGTATCCAAAATAATTCATATAAAATTAATTATGGAAACTCTGGAGATAAAACAAAATGCTATTTAACCAAAATAAAAATGTCTTGGCAGGCAAAATAAATTAATTTGATTAAATTATATGTAATCTGATAATATTTGGTCTGAAGAAGCGTGCTTGTGTGTGTGTTTATAAATAATGTGACTGTGATGAGCTGAGAGCTAGCCAGCCTGCCTGCCAGTGGTCAACTCTTTTGTTGCATTTTCTGCGCATAAAAGTCCCTGCATGTTTCACAGCACCGCTGATACCACCTCATGTCCTGACAAAGGTTCTTCTCTCGTATTACTCTGCAATATACAGGCCATTGGTCTCCAAGACACTTGAATGTTAAAGCAGCTATAAAGAAACATAAATGCAAAAGGATATATTAGTATGAATATACATGTTAAAGACTCTAAAGAGGAACACATTCTCAACCATATGATGGATACATAATTTGATTACAAAAAGGGCATAAGTCTTTCCTATATGCACAGTTAAAGCACAGATTTCAGTAGTTTGTAGTGCGTATACTAGTGTGTAGTAGCAAGGTTGAAAAGAGCTGCCAAACATTAGAGATTAATTGGTTCATTGTGGTATGAATTTTGATAAGTAGCAATATCTGGAAAAAATATATAGTGTACTTCAAAAAGTCCCAAATCAAATCCTTTTATGTGAAAATATAGCCCATGAATAATTGCCCTAACACATCCCATTTCCAGCTCTGTCATTTATGTGCTCCATCAGCCATTGGCCCATCAACTGCCAATCAAGAGTGCTTGTGTGTCATTGGCTGGGTGCTGAGTCCACTCCTCTTCCCTGCCCACTGCCGCCTTAGCCACTGTTTCCTCTCAGAAACTGCCAAAATGGCTGTCTCTCCTAACAAAGACACTTCTTTTGCTTGACTCCTGTGGGACTAACTTTTCCCTCAGTGGCTATTGCTAGGCAACCAAGCTTGGTTCTGTCAGTAAAAAGGCAAAGCCAGGAGGCCCTTTCCAGGCCTTTGTGGGGAACTCATTGGGGCCAGTCCTGACTAGGGTTGCCAGCTCCAGGTTGGGAAATTCCTGGAGATTTTGTGGTGGAGTCTACGGAAGCCAGGGTTTGGGAAGGGGAGAAGCCTCAGGTGAACAGAATGCCATAGAGTCCACCCTGTAAAGCAGTTATTTTGTCCTGATGAACTATTGCTGCCATTCTCCAGATGAGGGCTGGAGATCACTCAGAATTACAACTGCTGTCTAGATGGCAGAGCTCAGTTTCCCTGGAGAAAACGGCTGCTTTGCAGGGTTAAGTCTGTGTCATTATACCCTGCTGAGGTTGCTTCCCTCCTGCTTGGGTCCCCACTGCGGAGAAAGACTACTTTTCCTAGGTAAAGGCTGCAGGTGGTGGTGCAGAGATGGAAAGCTGAAGTCAGAGGGACAGATAAAGGTAGGTTGATGGTTGGCTGGGAAAAATAGGGTTGTCAACTCCAGGTTGCAAAATTCCTGGAGATTTGAGGTGTGGAGCCTGGAGAGGGTGGGGTTTGAGGAGGAGTGGGACCTCAGACAGGTACAATGCCACAGACTCCACCCTCCAAACCAGCCATTTCCTCCTGGGAAACCATTGTTGCCAATCTCCAGGTGAGGGCTGGAGATGACTCAGAATTACAACTGTTCTCCAAGTGGCATGGATCAGTTCCCCTGGAGGAAATGGTGGACTCTGTGTCATTATACCTGCTGAGGTCCCCCCCATGATATTCAGTGTGACACAGCAGTTAGTGCTTCAGAGCAGGGTCTGCCAGACCCAGGGTTCTTCCTGTGGAAGCTGACTGGGTGATTTCAGACCACTCACAGACTGTCAGCCTAACCTACCTCATAGGGTTGTTGTGCAGATCAAAAGGGGGAGAGGAGAATGATGTGAGCTGTTTTGGTCCCCACTGTGGGGAAAGACTGTACTTTTCCTAGGGAGAGGCTCCAGGTGGGGGAGAAGGAAAGCTGAAGTCAGAGGGGCAGATAAAAGTATGTCAATGGTTGGCTGGGAAGGAGATAGGGTTGCCACCTCCAGGTTGGGAAATTCCTGGAGATCTGAGGGGTGGAGCCTGGAGAGGGTAGGTGGGTGGGCCCTCAGACAGGTACAACATCCTCCAAACCAGCCATTTCCTCCTGGGGAACCATTGTTGCCAATTTCCAGGGGAGGGGGGGAGATCACTCATTACAACTGTTCTTCAGACAGCAGAGATCAGTCCCCCTGGAGAAAATGGTAAGCTCTGTGTCATTATACCTTGCTGAAGTCACAACAGCAAATTGACACTGAGTGCCCAAGGCCAGGGCACCCACCCAGAGCCTCTTTCTAGAGCTCGTTGTATTTATTCCCACAATTGGACTTATTCCTAGTATATAATATACGTATTTCAATACTAGAGATAATTCTTCACTGATCTCTCTGAACACAAGTCAAGACAGAAATCTTTTGGCAAACCTTTACAACTTGAGTCTGCTGAACATTACTGCTGATTTTATACTGTAAATTGTAGTCTTTTTTAAAACATATTTTGAGATGCTTTATGACAGCTCTATGTGTACGATCACACACAGTTAGCCGCGTCATAGGCACAAATGCCAGGCAGATTTAAAGGGTGCGATCAGACACGAACATCTGGGAAGCGCCCCGCACCCGTCAGCAACCCGTTTTGCTCCGCCGCATAAGTGGAGTAAAAAGACACCAGGGAAAGTCCAATAGCAAATGGGTTGCTATGGGCCACAGACGGACTTTCCCCCTTCTGATCACTCCAGCACGCTCTCATGGTGTTGTGATGGTCTGATCAGGCCATCCCGACTCCATGCCATTGTTCCCCCCCCTTCTCAGTATGCGCATCATCGCACCCTCCATAGGGAGCCCTCAGTGCTGAGATGTGATTCATCGATTCCCCGTTAAAGTGAATCGGGAACAAAAAAAAGTCCGACTCACCTGCGGTTGCGTCTGATCACGCAGTGGCAGACTGCCCCTGCGGCTTCAAAGGACTGTGTAATCATGCAACTGCGGTTCAAATTCCTCCCGAGGGAATATGTTTGAATTATAATTACTGCTATGAAAGCACTGTTGTACAGCAGTCTATAAGTTATAGTAAATAAATGTAATCCCATGAAGTATAAAGTCCCAAGAGTTTCTCACTATAACTTCAGGATAGCTCAACAGCCCATAGAGATGGAGTTTCACAGTGTCTATGGGACAACTGAATGAGGTCACATAGATGCTGGACATAAGGAGGATGTGACCAGCCCATAGCATGAAATGAAAGGGTTCTGGTAGCTCCAGGGTTTTGTTTCCTGTAACTTTAGTTATAAAGACATCGCCTACATATGTTATGACTGTTACTTACCTAAGCGAGGAGATGTAATTGTGTTCACATTAATTTTTTCATTGCAGGGCTGCAGGTGACAAGGTCTGTAAGCTGCAGGCTTTTCAGATGAAAAACATTCATTGCCATGCCTTCCTGTGATCTTGTGCATGCACTGGATTACTCGTGATTGCATTCCTTTGCCACAGGTGATGGAACACTGCAAGGAATATAAAAAAGCTAGTTATCCTGACCTGGATAGCCCATGCAAGCTCAATCTCGTCAGATCTCGGAAGCTAAGCAGGGCTGGCCCTGGCAATTACTTGGAAGGGCAACCTCCAAGGAATAGCATGGCCGGGACGCAGATGCAGGTAATATCAAGCCACATCTCTGAAATATCCTAGCCCCACTAGGGGTCACCAGTAGTCACCATGACTTCTAGGCTCGCAAACACACACTAAACACTCAGCAAAAGAAAAAGAGCAAGTTATGATCCTTTCTTGTCCACAAGCTCACATTTCACTCAAACTGGTTATTAATACATTTTTAAATAAAACAAGTTCGAATACTTTTGTTATTATGCTTCATTTTTGTTCTTTGTTAAATACTGAAGAACAGAACTGGTAGGTGAGAGCTAGAACGGGTATATACTATGGTATTCCACTATGATTGAACTTTCCTTGGGTTCCTATTTTTATGACTAGTATGGTAGATTAAGGTAGAATGGGATGTACTACTTTGCAGGGTAGGGGCTCATATTTTTAGTTGTTCATCTAAGGAACAGACTCAGCACATATACAAAATTTACACAGCAGGGAGCAGACTGGATTAGACATTTTACCCTGATTTATCCCTGATTCGTTTTTACTTACAGAGAGATTTTTACACAGTGATACCTCCTACTTGCAGCCTAAAATGGTACCATCTGCTCTATCACCTTAGAACTCTGTCACCTGATTCTGCTGCATGTGTAGACCTGGCCCAGCAATGTGAGAAAAGGGCATATAGAGAGAAATAGAATGGAAATGTTTTTCCTTCTAAAACACACTAATTGTGTCACTGAAAAAGGACATCACGATTAATTTTATAGTTTGATGTAGTAATCTACCACATGTTTTCCTCCAGTTTTCAGAGCAAATTTTTCAAGAGTGCAAAACTCGTCATACCCCATATCCTTTTAAAATTTTGGTACCTGGTTACCTGAAAGGAAGACCAGTTCCCCCCCATATGTGCCACCTTAAATTCATATACATGTTACAGTTCTGTACAGTAATTTTAAAAACCCTTCTGTGTATAAACCTTTTTAGGGAGATTGTTTTATATTCAGTGCCTTCCTTTCAAGGAAATACAGCACTGATTTACCGGTCACAGTCCGTTGGGGTTAGGGTGGGGGGTGAGGCAAAGGAAGTGTGGTTTTGCAGCTTTGAGCTGCCTGCAGGCTCTGAGGAGTGGGACCAGCTACACTGGCTGGCTGACAATCATGTTCCCCCTCAACCTCCTCCAGACTTAACATTCCCAAGTCCTTCAGCCTTTCCTCATAGGGCTTGGTCTCCAGGCCCCCGATCATCCTCATTGCTCTCCTCTGCACCCGCTCCATTCCGTCCACATCCTTTTTGAAAAGAGGCCTCCAGAACTGCACACAATACTACAGGTGCGGCCTGACCAATGCGGTGCATCAGCGGGACTATCATATCTTGTGATTTGGATGTTATGCCTCTCTTAATACACCCCAAGATCGCATTAGCCTTTTTTTGTCACCGCATCACACTGGCTGCTCATATTTAACTTATACACATGCTACTATCCAGAAGTGTACCCCCCATCCAGTATGCGTGTTCCTCATTTTTGTTACCCAGATGTAAAACTCAGCACTTATCCTTGTTAAATCACATCTTGTTCACTTCCACCCACTTTTCCGACGTGTTCAGATCTCATTGAATTCTATCTCTATCTTCTGGTGTGTTCGCTGCTCCTCCCAATTTGGTGTCTGCAAATTTAATGAGTAGCCCCTCCAAACCCTCATCCAGATCATTTATAAAACTATTGAAAAGTACCAGGCCCAGAACCAAGCCCTATGGCACCCCATGGGACACCTCCCTCCATTCAGATGAAATGCCATTAACAACTACTCTCTGAGTTTGGCTCTCCAACCAGTTCCCTATCCACCTAACTATCCTAGAGTTCATTCCACAGTCCTCTAGTTTACCCATCAGAACATCATGGGGAACCCTGTCAAAAGCTTTACTGAAATCCAGGTAAACAACATCAACAGTATCCCCTCGATCCGGTAAGCTTGTTGCTTGACCGAGGAAGGAAATGAGGTTCATCTGGCGGGATCTGTTGAAGACAAATCCGTGCTGACTTCCCTGGATCACCAAGTTGTCCTTTAGATGCTCTCAGATCGATCCCTTTAAAATCTGCTCCAGTATCTTCCCTGGGACAGAGGTCAGACTGACTGGCCTGTAGTTTCCTGGGTCATCCCTCCTCTCTTTTTTGAAAATTGGGATAATTTCTTCCCTCCCCCAGTCTTGCGGCACATCTCCCATCCTCCAAGAGGTCTGGAAGATGATGGATAAATGCTCTGCAGGCTCTCTAGAAAGTTCTTTGAGCACTCTTGGGTGCATACCATCTGGCCCTGGGGATCTGTACCCATTCAAGCCAGGTGCTTCTCAACTACCTCTCTGTCCATGACAACCAGCAGCTCAGACGCCGTGCCTTGCCCACTACCATCTCTAGATGAGCCTGTTCTCTTCTTTAGGGAAAAAACTGAGGCAGAATAGGCATTGAGCCTTTCTGCTTTCTCTCTGTCCTCTGTCAGAGTTTCTCCATTTTCATCCAACAGTGGGCCCATTGCCTCTTTTATCTTGCATTTGCTCCTCACATATCTGAAGAAGATTTTCTTCTTGTAGTGAGCTTCCCTGGCCAGCTTTAGCTCACTGTGAGCTTTGGCCTCTCTGATGGCTTACCTACAGTGCCTAGCAACCTGCAGATATTCTTCTTTAGATGTATGTCCTTGCCTCCATTTCTTGAACATTTCCTTTTTATCCCTTAGCACATCACACAGTTCTCTGTTTATCCATATTGGCTTCTTGGATCCCCGACCATGTTTCTTTCTTGCTGGAATAGGGGCAGCTTGAGCTTGCAAGAGCTCTTGTTTTAGGAGAGCCCACCCTTCACTTACTCCTTTCCTTTCCAGCAGTCTTGCCCATGGAAGAATTCTCACCATGCCCCTAAGTTTATTAAAATCTACCCTACTGAAATCTAACATACATGTGTGGCTACAAACTTCCTTGGTCACCCACAGCAAAAGGAATTCTAGCAGGACATGGTCACTTCCCCCTAAGGTCCCCACCACCTTCACTCCATCTACTCAGCCACATGCTCAGCTTGCACTGCTGGCTGGCTTCCACCACCAGGTGGCAAGGGGACCATGCAGCAGCTGGTGCTCACAGGGATCCTGGGTCTTCCCACTCCATGGATGTATCCCCCAGCAAGTGGGCCTGGGGGGTGAGGTTATCGGGCAGCAGGTTGGTCACCCAATTTTGGATCTGTTACCATACTGTGCCAATGTTCCTTCAATTGTATTCAATAAAAGCTGTGGCCATATTTTCACAGTCTCTGTAATTTTCTTTCCACCGCATCGCCCCATATCCTCTCTGAGCCTGCAAATATGGTAATATAAGACAACATGAAGCATCAGCCCACCGGACAACCACTTAAGCATATTTCCAATCCCCCCCCAAAAAAAAATCCTAGGAGGGAGGGACTGTTTTTCAGGAGCAGAAAAACATTTATAAAAGCTCCCCCCCCACACACACACTTTGGTCACCTGTAGTTCTACATATATTATAATTTCGGTCATTCAGATCTGAAAACACATTAATGACTTGTGATTCCCACTAGTTCCCACTAGTTCTATTGATTATTTACACAGCTCCCACTTGAAAGCTTTATATTTTAGTTTTTTGTCTCTATTTTGAAAAAGTCAATTAAAAATAGAAAACTAGCATTTTCCTTAATACTGATATATAAGAAGAATGCACCCCTGCTATTAGTATCTTAATGTTATTACTTGCAATTTCCTCATTCTGTTAAGTGGTTGTAACTAGGCAATATAACCAAAAGCAGAATGGGGGAGGTCCTCATAAAATTTCTATATGAACAAAATTACTGGATTTCTGTTCTTGCAGTGATCATTCATTTCTTCATGGATCTTTAAGCATGCAGGGTACTTACTAGCATCCCCATACATGGATGTTTGTACATATGAAACATATACAGCTTTGTTGATGCAAAAGCTAAGCCTGATTCAAATTTGACCCATGTAGAAAAACCAGATCAAATCTAAGCTTGAATTTATAGTTAAAAAACAGTCCTAACGTTAACATGCCTATTGTGTCTTATTGGACATAGACTGATGTTAATTTTCTGTCCATGTGAAACTGGATGAATATTTACACACACAATTCTTCACTGTTGTTTCTGACTGAGAGGATTTTAAAAAATCCTATATAAAAACAGTTTTAAACAGAGACTAAATGTTCTAAAATGCCAAAGAGGTGTTTTTGTTTTTTTAATGCAGCTACTTTCTATCTTTAGTGCAGGCTTAAAAATACTGCAAAACTGTCCAAGTGCCAAGTCAAGCAGACCATTCTTGTCAATGAATCCTGGTTGAAGATAGCTGAAAGCATTTTTATTAAAAATGGGAGATTTTCTGCAAAAGCATTATCTATAGTGATAGTATTATGAACCTCTTGTCTGCTTAATTCAGTGAATGATAGCAAACAATCTTTAACTTGGCATATACAAGTTTACCCAAGATCCTCTCTTTCCTCTGCCTGTCAGAGGCATATACTTTGAAGCAAACACAGAATTTGTTACAGCTGAAGAAGGTGCTGTAATGCTCTAGCTACTTCCAGCTGGACTCAGTAAGAATTCCTAAATTAAGGGAAAAATTGTTGCTGGCGGACAGCAACATTTAAACTGTGTACCTTAGCCAAGATAATAGGCAATCACTGCTGAGCTTGATAAAAGCTGCAGTTGGAAGTGCCAATCTGTAACAGTGTTAACAACACAGACTTCGACAATTTCTTCCAAGAATAAATGATCACTCCAGTTGCAATCCACAAATCACATCTTCCAGAATTATTATAGAGAGAACATAAGGACACAAGAATTGCCTTGCTGGATCACACCAAATGTCTCTTGAACACAAACCAGAACACAATCTTAAAAATGCTGCAAGTTACTGGTTTAACAACAAGGGTTTGCCTAAAACCAGAAATTGATGTGGTGTATACTCATTAGTCCATATTTTTAACATGGATTTTAAAAAAAGTTCCCATGTTACCTAATCGAGAGATGGAGACGACATACACTTTTTCAAAGACAATTACTGCCTGAGAGGAATTACCTTATTTATTTAATTTAAAATATTTTTATACCAGCTTTCCATATAACTTTGGGCTCCCAAAATGGTGAACAATCAAAAAGTTGAAACCCACCATTAAAAATACACACATATAGGAGCTTCCGTTTCCAGACTCATCAATGGCAGACACCAGCACGGGGGGTGCTCCTGCTCCTAGCTGCTGACCCCCAGCCCCCCTGTGGAGGCAATGACACCACAGACCACAGTGAGTACTCTTCAAGGAAGACTCACAGCAGGGAGCTTACTTTGGTAAGAGAAGACGGGCGGCGGTTCGCTTTCCTACCAGAGAATTGCATGGAGAACTAGCTGAGTCTGGAGGACCCAAGGGAGCCCACCAAAGCTTTGCTCCCTGGGTAATTTAGAACAACAGACGTTGGAACTTATATAAACCATCTTTTCCTTTGCTTTCTGTTTGCAGAACGCTCCTATAAAGTGGTGACAATGTGAGATCTGGAAAAGAAGGACTGCCCCTTTAAGCTCGGGTGATTGGCACAGAGTGATTTGAGAGGCAGGGAAACCCATCTTTCCCTTAAAGCGGCTAGGAATAGTGGCGCAAGCAAGCTGCAAGACTGTACTTTTTTGTATTGAATTTCATGGCCCCCCTGTTATAAGCAACTACAAGGGGAGTTACTTTAACCTGAAAACAAAGGGACTGGGGAAAGACAGCTCTATAACTATATTATACTAAGATATCTAACTGGGTATCCCCTTTGGAAGCATTTATCAAACCTACATTATATATTTATCAAACCTACATTGCCGTGTAAGCCGCCCTGAGCCCTACGGGGGAGGGGTATAAATTTAACAAATAAATAAATAAATAAATCCTTTATGGAGGTATAAAGATTTTCTGGATCCCCAGAACAAATTAAAATCATTCGATGAATTGCGAGAATTTAATACAAACCTGACGTGTTGGGAGAGAATGCAATTGGAAACAAGATTCAAAAGGAATGAAAAGAATGGTTTTTATGAGAAGCCATTGGGTCTGCTATAGACCACCAAGCCAGGCAGAGGATTTGGCTGAGACACTCCTAGAACAGATTACAAAGTTCTCAAGGAGACAGGACATGGTGGTCATGTGAGATTTCAATTACCTGGATATCTGTTGGAAGTCCAACTCTACTAAAAATGAAAAGGCCAATAAATGCCTGATTTGTCTTGCCGACAACTTCATTTTACAGAAAATGGAGAGGGAAACAAGGGGATCGGCTATCTTGGACTTGATTCTTACCAACAGGAAAGAACTGGTTGACGAGGTGAAAGTAGTGGGAACCCTGGGTAATAGTGACCATGTAATTTTGGAATTTACAGTCTTGGGGAAGATAAACGCTGTACATAGACATATAGGTTGGACTTCAGGAAGGCAAATTTTGAGAAACTTAAAGTTATGCTGGGTAGAATCGCATGGTCAGAAATACTTAAGGAGAAGGGTGTTCAAGAGGGATGGGAGTTTTTTAAAAGTAAAATACTAAAGGCACAATCACAAATGATTCCTATGAGAAGGAATAATGGGAGGAGCCTAAAGAAGCCAAGGTGGCTCCATAAACAGCTTTCTAAAGACCTGAGAAATAAAAAAGACTCATTCAGAAAGTAGAAGGATGAGTATAAAGAAATATCAGTGCTTGTAGAGAGAGAGTTAGGAAAGCTAACAAGGGGTTATAATGGCCTCATCCACTGCCAGTTGTTGGTACACCTGTGCGAGACCCAACTTGCCAAAAATCTTAGCCCCCACTAAGGAAGCCAACACATGACTCACGACCGGGACTGGGTAGGCATGGTCATGGAGGGCCTTGTTCAATGTGCATTTATAGTCTGTGCAGATGTGGATGTCACCATCGGGCTTTATGGGGTCTCCCACAGCACATGGGAGACCGGTTTGAGGACCCCTTGTGCCACTAAAAGGTCTAGGTCCGCATTTATTTTCGGCCACAAAGCAAGTGGGGCGGTGCAGAACCGCATGCGGATGGGGGCAATTTGGGGATCGAGTTGCAATGAAACCGGGGGCCCCTTGTAACAACCCAGAGCCCCCTCAAAGACTGCGGGGAATTCCCCACACACCTCAGCAAAGTCCTGCAGCACACATTATTCACCCCCCCACTGTGATGCCCAACGGTGCAAACCATGCCCACCCCAATAAGCTAACCAAATTCCCCTCCACTACTATTAAGCCCAGAAAACCGTAAAAGCCCCAGTACTGCACCTAGAAAGTCCCCACACCCCATATTGGAACCGGGTTCCTCTGGAAGTCCGCCAGGCTCAAGGGCAAAGGCCGCAGGTGGGGCCCGCCGTTCGGGCAAAGTCTGTTCAGCGTTTCCTCAGATATGATGGAAGCTGCTGACTCTGAGTCCACTTCCATTGGGCAGGGGGACCCCTCAATCGAGACCTGGATCTTCGGGGCTGTGGGCAAGTTGATGAGGCGTAGTACCAGCAGGCTGGCTGGTCAGGAGGTAGAGATCGTCTGTGCCCTCGGTGGCCTCGTAGTGTGTGGACACCTGGCGGCGTGGTTGTGGCTGGGGTGGATGGTTCCGGTTGCCCTTGGATCTGCAAACGTGGGCGAGGTGTCCTTGTTTTCCACATGTGTGGCAGTTGGCGTCACGGAACCGGCACGACCTGCGCTTGTGCACCTCTCCGCAGCTGGCTGATGGGGAATGTCCGGCAGGCTTACCAGTGTGCCCGGAGGCTCTGGCGGATCCCGGCGGTGGGGTGTGTGAATGAGACGGACGTTGTCCTTGTCTGAGGTCTTGGGTGCCGAGTCGGGGGAGCACTAGACAGGATGCTGCTGGTGGCTGGTCATGGTGGGAGGCCTCATGGGCGATGGCGAGCTGGAGGGCCTCAAGTTTGATGTCAGATGTGCCGATCATTTTTCGGTGGAGCTTCATGTCGCTGATTTCCCAGGCGAACTGGGTCAAGAGGTTCTCCTCCACCTTGGAGAAGTCGCACTCCATAGTGTGTTGGTGCAGCATGACCATGAATGACCATGATGCACCCCTGGAATTCCATCCACTTGGCCAGCATCGTTGGCTTGGGTGTGAGGTACCTGGTCAGGGCATCTATGATCTCCTCGTATGTACACTTGAGGATAGCCTTTGGGGCCAGGAGGCTCTTTGTGAGCCGGATGGTGTTCACACCACAAGAGCTGAGGAGGAGAGCCCTTCTCTTGCCCACATCGGTTATCTCATGGAAGGCAAGGTGGCAGGTTAGCTGGTCCATCCACAAATCCCAGAGCTCTGGATGAGTGGGGTCGAAAACCTTGAGGTGTCCTGGGGCGGAGGCCATGACTCTAGTGCAGAGTGGGGGAATGGTGTTCAGCAACGCCGGGCACGGTGTGGTGCTTCTCGGGAGCGGTGCGGGGCCCGGTGGCATTTTCTGGAACGATGCTCGGTGCTGCGCTGGAAGGTGAGCCTGGCCTGCTCATCAGGATCCCACCTTCATTGCCACTGAAAAGTACTGTGTTCGACGCATGGAGAACTCAGACTACGACATGCATTCAGACGCGTTTATAGTACTTCACAACAAGACAAGGAAAAATGGCCCTGCAAGGCCAACTATATACACTCCACCCGGCACACCTCTGTCCCCATAGGAGGGTTTGGATTTCCCACCAAGGGTGCTATTGGTGGACTCGAGGTGGACTAGGTTCCTAGGTCCCCTTTGTGTTTGGGGATCAAGCTCCTGCTTTAACCGTGGACCCCTGGTGACGGTCTGCATACATAACAGTGCTGTAAGGAGAAAGAACTGCTCTGCTGGAACAACTATTGTAGCAGAGCCAGGTATAAATGAGCAGGTACAAAAGAGGACTCCTACAGTCTGGATTCAAATCAAGGTGGAGAAGCACTTATACTGAAGGTGAGTATTACAAATCCCCAAGGTTTATATTCCAAGCCAAGGAATTATAAACATTGGCAATATCACAAGTAAAATATAACAAATGGTATCTTTATTAAAACAAAACTATATTTGACCCAAAGAAGATGAAAAAGTAAGAACAAGTAGCAGTCATAATTAAAGTTCATTGGGAAAAGCTTGTCTAAAAAGAGTAAAATGTATATGTCTTTTAAATAGTGTTAGGCTCTTCCAAGATTCCTGTTTTGTTTAAAATTGAGATTTCAAATTGCAGGGGTAATTGTAGCTTGTCTATGATGCCACAATTTTTACCATATATTCTATTTCTTGGCTTATCCCCATCAAATAGTGTTGCATCCAAAGAATTGTGAGCAAAAGGGAAATAGCTGCTAACTGTTTCACAAATGCTTAAAATTCATTCTGTGATATAACAGGTAGATTCTATGGTATTATTTCAGTTCATTTTGTGAAATAATTTGTGCCAATGGCTGTGTATTTGGAAGAATATTTCTAGATTTAGTTCCTCTTCTCTAGTGCAGTATTCAAGGATGAGCTCCTTCTGTGAGTGAAGTCAACTTCCACATGAAGAAGGACAACTTTTCATTCAACCAAGAATGTTGTTCAATCTGTATTTCTTTATTAAAGATATAATGGGAGATATTATAAAAAATGAGTATCATTAGTAGAAAGCATGCTGCACCTTAGACCAGTCTCCCATTCTCCAGACATAACATTTGGAATAGTCTTCACAGTCTTCTGCTTCTTTAGGTCTTGTAGATAAGACACACTTCTTTCGAGGATTGGTACACCTCACAGTTCGATGCCGTACTCCTTTGCCACATTTTACAGAGCACTATAGAAAGATGTTAAACATTAAACAGAATTCACACAACTATAAATACTAATGTTTCACAAAGGGCCCCATACCTAAGGTTTCTACATTATACAGATCACTTAAAAAGACAGTAAAATGAGTAAAGTTCTTTTTAAAAGCTTTAAAAAGAACACAGTGAAGATATAAAGAACAGCAAAGTAAGGTACACACCAACCAGTATAGCAAATACAGTGGCTTCACAATGCTCCTATTTGCTCTCAAATCTCATATAACTATGAGCAGTACTTTACAATGCCAGTTCAGGAACCTGAGATGGTTTAGGTTGTGGATTAAAGAAAACTCCCTTCTGGTTTAATTACTAAGGGACACTGCTAACCTCCCTAGCTGTTACACCGTGCCACAGCTGTAGTGTTGCCTGGCTTCCTACCAGCAACCCTCTTTCTGAGTGGTGGCAGGAGAACAACAAAGTAAGAACTAGCTGTCAGGCAACTGGCAGGATGTCACTTCCAGGGAAAACCCAGAAATGAAACCAGCCCTCTTAAATTCTAGAGAGGCATGATTCACTTCTGGATTTCTCCCCTGGAAATGACATCATGCCATTGCCACCCCCTCTATGTTCCCCCTAGATTGGCAATTATACTCAGCTGTGAAGGAGAAAAGGAGGGGGGAGTGGAGTTCCTGGACCACAGGACCACTGGTAAGATTGTTGTCACATCAGTGCTTGTAAGGCAATGTGAAAAGGACAAGGGAACAGGATAGCACCAGCAGGGAGTGCTGAGGTCATTTCCACTTGCTCCCACTGTACTTGTTATTGCTTCTGTACCATGGGCACCTGTGTAGAAGTAGCCTTAGTTACAGAAAAAACACAAATCAAGGCTTTATGCCTCTCCCCACCCCCCTGATTTAAGCCCTGACCTGGATGGTCCAGGCAGCCCAATCTTGTCAGATCTTGGAAGCTAAGCAGGGTTGGCTCTGGTTAGTACCTGGATGGGAGACCAACAAGGAAGGCCAGGGTTGATATGAAGAGGCAGGCAATGGCAAACCACCTCTGTTCATCCCTTGCATGAAAGCCCTATGTGGTTACCGTAAATTGGCTATGCAGTGATGGTACTTCCCATCACCCTTGATTTAATGTCAACAAAGCCCCTAAATTTGGATAAACTGAATAAATAGTAAAGAAATGATTAATTGGTACAAAAACTGCACCTCAGACCACACTCCAGCTTCCCACACCGTCATGCAATCCTGGCCTTCACAGCGCTGGGAGGAAGTAGGTTTTGGTCCAAGACAGTCTCTCTCACGTGCTCTGATTAATGTTCCATTTCTGAGTTGCTGAGCACAGGCTACTTGTCTGTTCTGGGCTCCCTTTCCACATGTCCTTGAGCATGGAGTCCATTCTGTCATCATCCATCTACGTTTAAAAACACCAGAACATACATATTAAGTACTTACTACCTGTTCCTGTCAAAGCAGATTATTTTCTAAACAGTATTTTCTTGTATAGCTTTATTTTAATGAACATTTTAAAACTGCTTTTATTAATGTGACCTTCACAACAACTTCCTGAGCATTCTTAGTGGAGTAATCCTTCCACTGAGACAATGTAAAGTTAGCTTGCAAGCCAGAGCTTTAATTCATTCCACAATTCATTGATACTGTATATTTATAAAATATTTAGGCTAAACAGGAATCAAAAGATTTTTATGTATTGCATGTTTCTTAAGATATTTATTTAAATCCTGAAGTTACAAGAAAGCATTTAATTTGCAAACTATGAATAAGTATGTAAGTATCAACATTTAGTTTCATCACCAGCTTTTGCTTTTAATTTATATTTTCCATACTCCTTCCCAGTATTTCTTCTACAATAAAAAACTAGAAATAGGTGTAGTGTGAAAAACAGTAAGGCCCATTGTGGAATGCTTAAAAACAAGGGGTTGGGTTTGAAATTTCTGCTAACCCACAGATTTACAAGGCGGCCACCCTCCCTTGACCTAAGTTTACTATTTATAAAATGGAAATAATTGTAGTACCTCAACATTGCTATGAAAATGAATGAACTTTAACAGAACTTTACATTTGAGCTTTAAAAGAAGTTCTAAAGCACTTTTAATATTAAAAACTCTATATAAATTCTTAATTATCACTATAATTGTAATTCTGTACATTATATACACTTCTTTTTGTCTTCCAAATACTAAAGCCACTTTATGAATACTGAACTACCATAACTACTTCAATGTTTATATTTGTTACATTCATTTTAAAAGTTAAATTTCACTCTCTTTTCTAAATATAGCAATATAGTAAAGTCTGATGATACAAAGTTACAGCCATTACCCAGGTACTGCAGTTTTTGTTTTATTGGGTGTTTTTTTTTATTATGGACATTGGGGGGAAAGATACAATTTTAGTATTAATTAAAGCTATTAAACTGACAAATACCTAATCTATCACTATTTATTATCTAGCGCATGCTGTAAACTCTTGTTTCCCATTAAATTCATAGAGAGATTGAATCTACATAAGGGGAAGGGGTATTTCTGAACATGCACAATATTATATTTTCATAAACACAGCAGAGATTCACAGCCATTTGAGAGTTGTGATACCCTATTATTGTTTGATTTCATTACATTTTCTGTCTTAAACAGAAAAAATTTACAACTAAATTAAGAACATCCATTCCAACAAAAATGCAACTTAATAAAGTTATGCTTGTAGAATGAAACTACACAGTCTCTCTCTTCTCAGTGGAACCCTCTGGGCTCCTGAAATTCAACTCCTGGAGGTTAGTGAACAATTGAACAACAGAAATGAATCTTAGGATTCAAGCCAATGCATTTACAATTAGGGAAAAGGGTGCTGTATGGCATAGATTTATGTATTAAATTAAAATGAACTGTAATTAGCTTTTTACAAATCCTTTGAGAAAGTTGTAACATCCCTTGAGTTAATTGACAAAACACTGGGAGCTCCATTAAATGATATGCGTGACACAAGTGGGTCAGGGTTGGGGCTGGATTTAGCACATGAGCGAGGTGCAGGGGGAGCAGAGGCTTCATCCTTCCCTCCCATGAGCAAAAACAGCCAGTGAGGCCCTGTTTGCCCTGATGTGGGGCACCACATGCTGCAATCAGTACACATGAAGCCCCACAGCTGGGCAGACTCTCCATGGCTATTTTGGCTGAGGAACACAGCACCAGAATGAAGGTCGAAAACCTTTTTATTTCCCTCTCCACCATACTTGTGAGCCAAATCTGGCCCTATGATACACGGGAACATTAATTCCTTGATGTTGCATGTGATACAAGTTGTGCTGGGGGATCCATGATCTGACTCATGTCTCATATATCATCTAGTTGAGTCCTAGATGTCACAAAACCAGGATTACTAATCATTGTGTCAAAGAATGAAAAGCATTTCTAGCACTGAGAATTAATATACACAACATTTTGCTGACAGTTCCTGGAAGATGCTTCTAGTATTTATTTGGAAATTTAAACACATAAATCCTTCTGATTTCAACAGAACTTACTTCCAAGTAATCACAGTTGGAGCAGTTCTTTCTCGCAGGTTAAGATAATCCATTCCTTTAAATACATTAACAGTACAATCCTATTCAGAGTTACTCCAGTCTGAGTCAACTGAAACTGGCAGGAAGGGCGGGGTAGAAATCCAATAAATAAATAAATAGGCTTAGACTGGAGTAACTCTGCATAGGATTCCACTGTAAATGAATGGAATCTGCAGTTCTATTGCAATTGACTGCCAGTGAATGAAGATTTCTTTAGATGGGGTATAGACAGATTAATTAAAGGTACCATCTATGCTGACTAAAGGAACCTTCACATCCAGAGGCAGCAAACCTGAATGCCAGCCTTCTTGGCCTCTATGCTTTGTTTGTTGGTCATCCAGAGCAATTGGATAGCTACAAAATGCTGGATCAGCTGGACCACTGATCTTATCCAGCAGCACCCCTTATGTTTCTTGTGTACTGGGCAAAGGTATCTCCACTGTATATCTAAGTCTGTCCTGTGGATTGGAAATTATGTTGTATGGGTATTGGTTCCAGAGTTCTGTATGGACAAGAGCTTCAAAAAGCTTTGGTCTCAGTCCCAAATCACCTGAAGAACAAATTTAGAGTCCAGTGGCACGCTTAAGACCAACAGAGGCCCCGGTCACACGGTCACACGGGCAGGAAACTGCGGGGGGGGGGAGCGTGGCTATTTGCCCCGGGGCAAACTAACACGCAGTAAAGCGATCAAACCTCCTGTGGAGGTTCTGTGGAGGTACCGTGGAGCTTCCGTGGTTACAGAGAGGTGTCGATCACAACACACGCCTGCGCGCAACGAAGAAGCGCGCGGCGCGGCGAACTGGTTTTCTTTTTTTGTGTACACTACGAATGTGCATGCTCGGTTAGGTGCGTGTGCGCAACCACGGAGACTTGGGGGGAAAAAAAACCTTCTTCGCAAGGGGACATGGGCGGGCGCCGGATGCCACCGGAAACGTGATCAGACGCCCGGCTTTGCCCCGCAGTTTCCGGAAACTAGTACCTCCGAGGTACTAGTTTTTTGCTGCGCGTTTTCGGGAGGAAGCCTCCGTTGTGCCACAGAAGCGCTACGCTCCCCAGATGTGCTGGTGAGATCGCGCCCGGAAACTCCGCCTGTCTTCCGTATCTCTTGCATGGCTAATGCTGCGTGTGACCGCAGCCAGAGTTTTATTCAAGGTATGACCATTTGTGGACTCTAAATTTGTTCTATTGCTTCAGACCAACACAGCTGACCACCTGGATTCAGTGCAAATCACCTATTACTGTTATCCAAGAAATCTAAAGCATTTATATCAACCAATTCCTTTCATTACTACTGTTACAGAAAGGCTTAGGTTCCTGTATTGTAACATACCCTATACATTTTCAAAAGTTAACTGCACTTTTCATTTCCCAGTCCTGTTATTACTTTCCAATTCCTGTTATTATTTATTTCTTATTAGCCCTTTCTTTTTGGCTGTCAAGTCACAGCTGACTTATGATGACCCCTGATGGGGTTTTCAAGGCAAGAGACATTCAGAGGTGGTTTGCCATTGCTTGCTTCCATGTCACAACCTGGGTATTTCTTGGAGGTCTACCAGGGCCAATCCTACTGAGCTTCCAAGATCTGACAAGAGTAGGCCAGCCTGGGCTATTCAGGTACATACTGCAATCTTATATGTGGGAGTTTTAACATCTTTTCTATACCTAATCTATTTTAAATTTGTTTTGTTGATGGTTGTTTTTCCCCCTGAGACTTTTTCTTCTTTGAGAAGTATCTCTCTCTGTCTCTTTTTTAACAGGATAATTTAGGTACGGTATATAACATTCTATAGCCACCTGGCTTGCCAACAGCTTTGTGACACAACACTGTATACAACAAATACATCTTCAGTCCAGGTCCTCATCCCACTCTTTTTATTTTTACACAGAATTTATATAATTCTTTAAAACAGAATTTTTTTTTACCAATTAGCAGACCATTTTCTCTTACATAATACATGGTTGAATTCATGTATGTCATGCATATGCATCTATCTTACTTCTTTTTCTTAATCTGGGGCCATGTTTAAGCAAATGTTGCCCCCTAAATTTCAAGATGGTTCAGCAACTTAGGGAGCAATACTAAGCAATTCTACTCTGAAGAATGTCATATGTTATTTACTGGGGATTACTGCCAGGACAGTGTCTTTCGGATTGCCATCCAGGCCTTTTAACTGAAAATTAAAATCGCATGGGGGTGGGTCATCCCTTGGCAGTTACACTTGTATACTCCATTATTAATCTAGCTCTATGCACTGGGAGAGAAACAATCACAAAGAATCTGAAATGTGTGTGACATGTCAGAGGTCAGAGTGTAGTTGGATCCAGAATTCATTCAATTGGGGCTTACATAATCTTAAACTAGCAATATTCATTTGCTTTAATATCACATATTGGATCATATCAATAAATACATAGCACTAATTAGATGTGCTGATCAGTGTTTAACTGTAGCACTTTGCAAAAACAACTCCCCCACATTTTAATCAAATCACTTCTGACAGTGACTCCAGGTTAAAAATGCATTATACAACATTTATTTTGCTATGTCCATATAGCAAATGAAGAAAACATTGCTATGGAATTTGCCAGTATCTATATTACCCCCCCTTTCTGATAAGTCTATCAACACTTTTATCAAATAACTCATCCTTTCAATTTGCCTAGTATGGGAGTACAAATAGCTTATCTGTAAATAACATCAAGGTCTTCTATAGCAGTGATTGTTAACTGGTGACTTCTGGGTCACAGCTACTCCACCCCAAATTTTTGCAGCCCTCATGTCACTGACCTACATATTCTTAAATATTGGGGCATTTCATATCTTTCTGCAGAGGCCTCTGTGATACACTGGGACCCTACAGGTCAGAACCAGGACCTTAAGGAATGTTCCTTTTCAGTCTAAACAGAAATTAAAATTGTAATTATTTGACTCGCTATCACCTTGTCTGGCACGGCTGTTCATTGCACTTTCGGATTTGTGGTTCAGGTTTTGTTAAATATTTGCATTTCTTGTTATCCACAAAACTGATATTCTTATTCATAATCTTTGTGCAGGATACTGTTGTCTTTCTTTCTCCTGATAAGACACAAAACAAAAGTGTGTGGAACTGCAGGGAACTCTGATTAAAAAGGTGGTTTCTCAAACAGCTGTTTTCATTAAAATTCTGGCTATCATCAAAAAATTTGTTTCAGGCATGCCAAAGATCTTCTTCCTTTGAACAGTAGATCCCTTGCCAGTTCACAAACTGCTTTTGAAAGTTCTTCTAGTTTTAAAACTGGTGTGGAGGCCTGTCATTTGAGAAACACAAGCCTAACACTTCCTTGAACACAGGAAAACAATTGTGTGATTCTTTAGATCCAGTCAGTATTGTTTATATCTTTTCAACTGAAAGAAGGAAAATAAAACACAAAAAGATACAGTAATTGAAAAATTAGATTCACACAAGTAAATGTTGAACAGATCTGCTAAAATGTGAATTGTTGTTGAAAGAAAACCTGGTGTCTCTAATAGACTTAGAAAAAAATGAAGCATGCTTTTTCATGCAATAAAATTTTCAAAACCAGGAATCAATTTAAGTTGGAAATAAACTCAATGTACATTGCAACCAACTATGCACATGAAAACTATATGACTTAAGTTTCTTCTCTCCACTGTGATCAGAGGTCATTTAGGGGGGGGGGAACGCGAGGGAATGCGGTTCCCCCAGGTGAGGTGCAGGGGGGCGGGGCACATGATGAAGCCCCGCCCCCTGCTTCCAGCCGCCCTGCTTCCAGCCCTCATTCAGCCAGGAAGAGGCAGGAGAAGAGGGAGGGTAAGTTGCTTCCTCCCCGCCTCTCCCCACCCCTGCCTGCCTGGGGCCAGGGAGGGCCTTGGCGGGGCTTCCTCGCACTCCCACTGGCCTTGCAGGTCCACCGCCAGGCCCCTGATGTCAGGGGGTGTGGCATATGCTAATGAGTTATGCTAATGAGTTCCCCTAGCTCTTGTTCTACGAAATGACCCCTGACTGTGATATATTGTTTTTCCTAAATATATTTCACCAGCGGACAATATACCAGTTATCATAGACAAAGATGGTAAATGATGACAATAAAATCTTTGCTAATTATTCATACCTGCAGTAATATAAAAGTCAACAATTCATGTGTTATATATTATAATTTTTTGTCTACTGAGTTGTTTACAATAGAAATATATGGCACAATTCTCATGTGCCACAGTAAATGATGTCCTGGCTCTTCTGAAGTACCTGATCCAAACATTAGTATGCCAAAAGGAACATCAGTAGCTCTGTTCAAACAAAGGAGATTGTTGAAAGCAGAATGCAGTTATAGAACAGGATGATAATTCAAAATTATTGAGATCAACTGGGGTCACATTGGAATGGCATTGTGTGCTGACTGTACTGTGCATTGACTCATTACCTGGAATGCCCATGGACAGAAATGCAAAAAATGTTTTAATGTATAATAAATCAATAAATAATAAAAATCCATGGCTACCAAAATGGTTAGTCACTCCAAATCAATATGTGAAAATTCAGCATCTCCACACCCTCACTGACTCCTAATCATAGTTACACACTTCTCCACTGAACTTAATAGGGTATAACTTTGCTTAGCCTTGCACTGCAATTCTCCCATCTATATAACTCTTAAAGAAATGGGGCTTTCTATTTATGCCATGTTGATTCCCTAGTCCATCATTCTCAGGCCTTTTTGTCAAGCCTGTATCTCTCTCCTTACATTCATGTCCAGCTCCTTTCTGGAAACTCTTCCAGTTCCTCTTCTGATCCCTAGCCTGTCCCACACAGTGCCTCCTATATGAATTAATCCCATGCACAGAAATTGTACCGTGAATCTTTGTTGTTCACAGCATTATTCCTGGAGCAGAAGGAATATACATGGATATTCTGTGATCTTAACTAATCTGCAAAGGCTTCACTGCAGCAAATGATACAATATAGACTATGGACTATGCAGGAACAGTTTGCAGTGTAGGATTCATACCAAGTGAAGAAGTGCATAGGTGTATGTTTTTTGAAGATGACAATACAAGGGCACATGAAAAAGGTGATAAAGACACAAAAGGATGTATGTTTTCCAAATCCACTGAAGAATTCACAAAAGCTCTGATATGAAACTATGTTGTCTGATACGAAACCAAATAAATAAATTGGCCATGGGAAACTTTTTAAGGCTGCCCATATAAGGAAAGTGAGCCCACAAACAGTTGAGAAGCCATTGCTTACGGTGTAGAAATCAGGAGTGCTATATCCCTGGATGCTCTTCTAATACATCAAATTCATTCATTCATTCAGGTCATCAACTTCATTTGTGTAATAAAACTCAAAGTCCATCCATGCAAAAGTTTTCCGAGGTCTTGGAGGAAAATCTGTCTACTCAAATGGAGATAATGGAGCTCATGAAGCTCTCTGTGTGCTTTAGTGCTGCTGGATCACTGCTAGGAGTGGGGTGAGACACATATGGCAGTACTATAGCCCTTTTTAAAAACATATTTCTTGTAGACCTATTTTCACGAATGCTTCAATTTGATCATGTGATAATTTTTTACTGTAAATATTGCTATTATAAGAAAGATAATCTTAAACTGAAAAATTAATTTTGGCCTTCCTGTAGTAAGGCTCTCGCACAAGTGGCATTAAGGATAGCACTAATACAACAAGAAACATTAACCCACCAAATATTTACCATGCCATGGATATTAGAAAACCATTACCTCCTCCACATATAGCATCGCAATCCTCCCAGCCTGAGTGAGTCCACATAAAAAGTGGTTCAGATACTTTTGAGCTCTGATTCTCAGGCAGGGGGTCCAAGGGAATAGTGTATTCATAGTGTAGACCATAATTCTGATCTTGAAAAAGCAGGACCTGTAACATAGATAGAATTGAGATTTGAAAGCCTAGTTATTACAGATTTTTAAAATGTTGACATACAAAATGAGTGATGTATAGCTCTATGGCAAAGCACATAATCTTTATGTATATGGCCCCAGTTTTAAACCCTCACATCCATACTTGAAAGGGTGTCAGGTGGTGTGGACCGACCAGCGAGACCACAGAGGACCTAAGTTGTGCTCAGGGGTGTTAAATTTGTGTGCGCCCAGCTAAAGTCACCATCCTTCTATGGTACTGACAGCTGTTTCTGAACAGGAGCTTCTACTGTATTTAAATACTTTATCCAGCTTGGCTTGCTACTGACAAATCAGAACCCACGACAGGTAAAAGCCATGTAATAAAATGTCTCACTTACTCCAATGAGGTAAGGAGAAAAAACTAGAATTGACTCTTTGCATTGGAAAAGAGACACTGTTGTTGAAGCAGCCAAGTAATCCATTGGTGTGCAGTATGGAACACATAGGCATCATGCTGGAGATCTATAGCGCAACTACTATGGAGCAACTACTAGTTGCTGTTGACAGTACTGGTCTAGATGGACCAGCAGTCTGACTCAGGCAGTTTCATATGTTCATACAAGCAAAGTGGAGAAATGCTTTGCATTTTTCACGGAGCAATCAATGACAGAGTTGCTATTCTGATACCCATGGAAGATGTTTAAGAGTAAATAATAAAAGGTATTTCAAAACCTCATGGGCAAAATCATAAGGAAATCAGAAACTTATTTCTAGATAAAACTATTAATCTATACCAATGATACTCACTCAGTGGCTTAGGAACCACATGGGGCTCTCTGATATTCCATCCTTGGCTCTTTAGAGCACTGTTCCTGAATGTGGGACTGTCCTCATGTTCCAGGTAATTGGACCAAGCCATTACCCAGTAGCAAATGGTTTCCACCTTGAAACAACCACTGCTTGGAAGACTGCTAGCTTTCCTGAGCTATGTGCCTCATGCCAGGGATGGAAGTAAAGGGCCAATCTGCTTCAACACCCCCCCTTCTCTGCAGCCTGTGGCTACAGTAATATATTTAATGTTGTTAGTTATATTATTATATTATGTGTTTGGTGGGGAGGTGAACAGGGCATGCCATAGTTATGTGACTCTTTTGGTTAATGGTAATTACAAAAGTGGCTCTTCATGAGCCATGAAGTGAGGACCATTTATATATACATCAATTGTTTATCCTGACACTATCAGTCGCCCACGCCAAAAGCTTAATCCTGCTTGCAAGCTTCAATTGAAATGGTCACAATAAGCCTGATAGTCCTTATAAGAAGTTTCTCTTCAAATCAGAAAATTTTCCAAACAGAAAACATGCAAAAGAATAGTAATTCATAGGGCACACTAATGTAAATAAATTAAATTACTAGTGTAAATCAAGTAAATAATTAAGACTCTTCTGAGATCATCTATCCATGCACTGTATTATTTATTACTTCACCCGTGTCTCCTCCCAAGCTGCTGGGGTAATTGTGTCATGTGTCCACAACAAATCAGATCTGTACCGCCTATTATGCCTCTACTGAGCAATGACTCTGGGCTCTCCTCCTTCCAATCAGGATATACATGAAAAATAGTGAATCAGAAACTCAGAGCAGTTGTCTGAAGACAGACAATTCTCTTTCATACTTTAAAAAGAATCCATCTTGCATATAAGAAAGAAGTATGCATCCTATTTTAATTTCTTAAAAAGTGTGCCTTGGTTGTCAGAATGAAAATAATCATTAATAGGAATTTCTGGGGGAGTGATTTGTATTAAACACCAACTGTTAAACACAGAAAGAGCCACTCCAAAGCAATTCAAAATCGATGTGTATATGTGTTACATGATGTGTATACATGTCAGGAGACTTAGTCACTGGAATGTTCTCTGCAATAGTTATTATATAAATGCAATAGTATAACAGAAATATATTGTGGTTACTGCTGGCTCAGCTACTAAAAGCATCCAGTAAATCTATATTTTTATAAATAAATTGGAATCACAAGATAATTCTGCTTGAGGTCTACAAATCCTTGGTACCATCAAAATAATGATCAACATTGTGTAGTCATAAGTCATTTCTGCTTTAACCAGTGGGTACCATCACTACTTTAACCGAACCTAATTCTTCAATTTCTCAACTACCTTGCAGGCTTCATCCCATGCAAGAGAGATGGCCAGCTACAGAGGTGCATAGACTCTGTGAGTTCGTTTCCAATCACTTGAACGGAGGATGTTTATTTGCATGGATTAGGTTCCTCCAGTGAAATGAACGGGAATTTCTTTTGGAAGGAAAAGTTTTGTGGGAACACTTCTGCATGCATACTGCTCACACCTGGCACAGATCATTGCAGCAGGTTAATAGATAACAAACATAGCTGCTTTTTTGTGCTGTCGTCATTACATTTTTGCCAAATGAATGAATTTCACATGTATCTAAGAGCCACAACAGGAAACACCTTTCATTTATTAATGTAGGCTGGAGCATATCTATATTTATGAACGGAATTAGTTTATAGATTCACAAGGGATTACTTTATGGATTCAAAACCAGTCCTTCAACCATCAAGTTCCTCAGTAAATACAAACTGAGGTTATCGTATGCTATATGGAAATTTCAAAAATTTCTGTCTTGTAGTAGCTTTTTCCAAAGATACATTTGTCTTCACAATATCACCCATTTGGAGAACATATGGCCATATTTGACGTATGAGTGTATAAGTACACTATCTTAGATTTAATATGCTTTATAGCTTGAATCAGTTCTAATTATCATCCATGTTACCATACCAATAAATGTAATGGTGATGTAGTGGGACCTTTAGCAGAAATTTTCTCCCACAGGCCTCTCCTAACATAATGGACAGTGGTACCAGCAATGTTGAATGCTCCAGAATGTTCTATCTTCCAGTCACTATTAATAGACTGTTTGCTGGCATCTCGAAGAGCTGCAGATATATTGGAAAACAGTATAAAAAGATTTTGTCATTTTTCACATTTCCTTGTTGTCCTAACAGAATAATTTTTTTTCACGTTGCTGGAGCCACCAATCTAAATTATACAGCTACTTATGATTAAGTAGTAAAATTTCAGCAACCAAACCTTTAGCTATTTCCTATTTGAATTCTTAGCACATTCAAGACAGATTTTAGTAATACAGTGAAGGGTTAGGGGGAAATGTTGCATGTACCAGTCCATACTTTATTATTTAATTCATATGACATATACAATATGGATTCATTGCTTGTGTTACATGAAAGAATTTGAACATGATTTCTTTACAATCTAGTAAGACTCAAGTGAATATAATGACTTAATTCCAAAACTCAATGCAAACCTTCCAACCCAGTTTTGAGAATCCTTTCAGCCTGAAATCTATTACAAGAAATACTAGGCCTCTGAATTTGCTAACTACTATAAGACCTACTGAGGGCAAATAGCACAATGGCTTTAAATGCCTCAAACCAAGTATTGACTAAGTAGTGCCAATCAATACGAGAAGTTCAGTATACCATCTCAACCTCCACTGCATCTTAGCTTACATTCTCTGCTTAGGAACTTCATGTTATACTACTCCACTAGCAGCCAAAGCCACAACTGACAGAGCTCCCATTCTATGCAACACTTAAACACATAGCAGAACTGTCTATAAGCTGTCTATACCTAACAACCTTATATTCCTAGATCACAATCAGACGCTGTCCACCCTTCCTGTGCTTATCTCTTTGTTTTCTAGGTCATTAACCTCTCCTTTCTTACATTTTCTTTCCTTTTCCCTCAAGCCTTCTTTAATCTACTTGCCTTCCACCAATTTCTTGATTCACAGTCCACTGCCTCCTCTGCATTCTCTCTTTAACTACCTGGACTCTGTGTTCCCTATCCCAGCTTTTCTACTTCACGAAACCTCAGCTTTAAAGGTGTGCAAAAATAATAAAAAAAATTCAGCCCATTCGGATTTGGCGGAATTGGGCAGAATCCATTTCGGCTGGCAGTAAGACTCCCGCATGTCAGTTTCATCAGTATGAGCTGATTGGGGAGTCTTTTGGCCAGCCAAATGTCAATTTCAGCCCCATTATATCCTACAGGCCATTGAAGTCAATGGCGAAAACATAGGGTATATTCTGGGGGCTGGAGGGAAGGGGGCTTGAGGGAGAGACTCCAAACTTGCAGGGTAGCTGCTGGAGCCTCTCCCCAAGATACCAACCATGTTTCAAGAGCATTTTTCCCACCATAGAGAACAATGGAGGGGATAGGGGCAACCTGTTTGGGGGCCCGTAGAATTGGACCCCCTGGTCCAATATTCTTCAAAATTGGTCTGAATCTTGGGGAGAGGCTCCAGCAGCTACCCCACATGTTTGTAGCCTCTCCCTCAAACCCCCTCCCCTCCAGGCCCCAGAATATACCCTATGTTTTCGCCATTGACTTCAATGGCCCATAGGATATAATGGGGCTGAATTGCCGCCGAAATTCGGCGGCAATTCGGCGGCAAGCCAATTCAGATCAGATAATCTGAATCGGCCTGCAGCAGCGGGAAAGGGGTCTAAATGGGCGATTTTCGGGGGTGCATTCGGTTTGGACGAACTGAATGCACATCCCTACTCGGCTTGCTCTTTTTCAGAGAGGCTGAATTGCAGACATGCAGGCATCTTTGTTTCCTGAATATTCAACCACAACTCAGCTAACTGATTTTAGAAGCTCTTCTGTCCACAGGTACAATACAAAACAGATGAGAAAAATTCATGGAGGGCAGGTCTGTCAACAGCTATTACCCATGATATATACATCTTCTGAAATTATGTTCACAATATACCTTATAGTATTAGGAAACATTTATCAGTGGACTAAGAAAAGTCATGCTTTGACGCTTCCTAGAAACCTAAGAGGCCCTGGTCTGAAATACAGTGTTTCACTAGATGGAAGTTGGTTAGATTTAGCAAGGCAGCTGTTATCAGAACTGCAAGAAAAAAGAACTGTTTGGCCCACAGCCATTTAAAGTCATTCGTTTATCTGGGGGGAAACTCACAAACTATGATTCAGTTAAAATAACCTATACGCCATCATCTTTGTCTTCAGACTTGCATTTTTACCAGGAATCTATGCCATATATGTTGGTCTTAAAGGTGCCATTGGACTCTAAATTTGATACAAGTACCTGTGAGAGATGCATTTCTCAGTTTAAGTATGCCTATGTATGAGCTACTCTTATCTCATGCATTAGATATTCACACTATTTTCTTCAAGTTCTTAAACTATGCCTATGCAAATAGGCAATAATGTGATCAACCTTGCCAAATATATGTTTGCCTTCCTGGGCACTATCAATCCCCATAAGCATTTAATGGGATTAAGGAATTGAGGTTAGATGACAATGTCATTACTGATACATAAATTCCCCCCCCCATGTGAATTCTGATGGCCTCAGTGCCTTAATCAGATATATAATGTCAAATAGGCTTGAAGTCATCTTCTGGACAAAGTTGTCCTAAACATTCTTTCTCACTGAAATTCCATGCTTGGCATCAGCGATGTGAAAGGCCTCATTCGCTCAGTCCTTGCCCAGATCTTTTCATAAAGTTGTATGTTAGTGTGAGTCATTTCTGGCAATCAACTCTTCTCCCAACCATACTCATAATGTTTTGTTATGTTTCTATGGGAAACAATGGCAACAGCACCATCAACAGGCAATAATATAATTGTATTATCCAGCAATCACACATGCCACTAAAGCACAGTACAATGAATGCACATAGTGCAAAATATTCGAACACACATCACTGCAAAAACCAACAGTTCTAAGAGGTATTTTTCTGTTGTAATATATCAGTATTTGAAATTATTCTATTTAAAAGTTTAATGAAAATGATAATCCTCTATTCAATGAGCAAATATAACGAGAACACTCATTATATACGAAAACAGCAGAATGCTTGCTTTATAGTTACTATATTTTATACTCCCTGGGTTTCTAACCAGTCATCAAGAGCATATTTCAGTAGGTGTGTTACAAAATCCTGCAAAATCCTGTTATGAACATGAAGAAAGAAACACAAGGGAAACCAGATCCAGTGGTATGTCAGACTACAAATCTGACTTTTCAAAGGGCACACAGAACCTTCCATAACAGGCACCTCCATACTTCCAGATCACATTTATGACTTATTTATTGAGAAATGTGTACCCCATACTTTTAACTCAAACAGATTCTCGAGGCAGCTTCCAACATAGGAATAAAACAAATTACAGAATAAAGCGGTTTAAACAGCAACAACATAATAAAATAGCCATAAAATCAACTATCAGATCCTATCATAAAACCAATCACGTAATTGTAGACACCCTGACCTGGATTGCCCAGGCTTCCTTGATTTTGTCAGAGCTCGGAAATAAGCAGATCTCGGAAATAAGCAGGGTAAGCCCTGGTTAGCACTTGGATGGGAGACTATCAAGGAGGTCTAGCATTGCTATACAGAGGCAGGCAGTGGCAAACCACCCCTGAATGTCACTTGCCTTGAAAACCCTGTGGGGTTGCAGTGAGGTTGGCTGTGACTTGACAGCAAAAAAAATTTTTTTTTGTGGACAGCAGCTAAGAACACAACTAACATGTATATGAAGGCAGTACATGAATAATGCAAACAGTATTGCAAATAGTATAAGCAAAACCAACCAAAAGCTTGAAAAGAAGGAACATTTTCATCTGGTAACTAATATCATATAGACTAATTGCCCTGTGAAAATCTGCAGGCAATGAGTTCCATAAATAAGGCAGTACTAGAGAAGGCCCTCTCCCTCACCCTAATGCCCACCTACTTTACTTCAGAAAATGGGTGTGGTGAATAGGGCCAAATCTGTCTCCTTTTCCAGTAACTGTCAATTCCTTTTGCACTTTGGTGGTCTGGACAGAAAGCCAGAAATGACCAATCAGAACACTTGGAGGGAGAGGGAAGAACAGATGAGAAAAAGCCATTTAAGGAAGCTTGAGTCAGTCAGGGTTCAGAGGTTCCTTAAGCAAGGTAGGAATCTAGATCTGTCTCCAATCTCTTGGGGTGAAAGTAGATTGTTTAATGTGGTGGCTTGATGTGGCATGCATTGATATCTGGATCTCATTTGGATAGGTGGGACAGGCTAAGGTCTGTGTTTTAAAAAGGATACACACACACATCAGTGGTACAAAATTGGACTTGAACATCCCCAGTTTACTTCCCCCTACAGTAAATAAAGTTTTCTCTTATGTTCAGTCTCTGTTATCCTTCTTGATATTAAAGGCAGAAAAGGTTATAACTGTCAGCCAGGCCTCTGCTACACTGGCTACCATGGGGGGGGGGGAGCTGGCCTGCTAGCTTGGCGGGATTTGCAACCTGGGGACACGGTGTATCTGTCCACTAAGAACATGAAAGGGCTCCAGCCCAAGAGGAAACTGGGTTGGAAATATATTGGGCCATTCAAAGTGTTGCGTCAGATAAACGAGGTGGCTGTTGAACTGGAATTGCCAAAAACTCTTAAAGATATATATCCTGTATTTCATTTTAGCCTTCTGAAAAAGGACCTGGGACCGAACAAGTGGTGAATGGTGAACCCCATCAAGAAGTGAAAGAAATCTTGGACTCTAAGCTTAAGCATGGCCGTCTTTACTATCTAATAAAGTGGGAATATGCACCAACCCCCTCCTCCCAACTGAAGCGGCAGGCCTTCCTCAGCCTGCTGAAATTTTATCACACATTCCTCCCACACAAAGCAGCCATGGCCATGCCCCTGCACCGCCTCTTGGACAAACACGCACACTGGTAGTGGGGCCTGCCGCAGGCCACGGCTTTTAGGGCCGTAAAAGACCTGCTGACCTCTAATGCTGTCCCGGCCCACTTTGACAAATCCCTCCCTGTAGTGCCCGCATGCGGTGGGGGCGGTCCTGGGATATTAGCTAGCAGACGGCTGCGAGGTCCTGGTAGCCTATTACTCACGCACCTTGTCTACGGCGGAGCGGAACTATGCTCAAATTGACAAGGAGGCGCTGGCGATAGTGGCGGGGGTGCGCAAGTTCCATAACTCTACCTGTATGGCCACCCCTTCACCATTGTCATGGACCACAAGCCGCTGCTGGGTCTCTTGGCCCTGGACCACCAGACACCCCAGATGCTGTCCTCCCAGGTCCATCTTCCTCGCAGGTTATGAGTACAACCTGCAGCACCAGCTGGGCAAGGCTATGGGACAAGCAGACGCACTCAGCCGCCTTCTGCTACCCATCTGTGAACTAGACCCGGCTCCCGCACATCAGATCCTGCTGCTGGAGGACCTTCCCAACCATCTGATCCAGGTGCCCAACGTCTCCAAACACACCAGTAAGGACCACGTCCTCTGCCATGTTCGGGACTGGGTGGGGAGGGGCTGGCCCACTGGGAGTGTGGGCCCAGAGTTTGCAGCATTCTTGTCCCACTGGGATGAGCTGTCCACCCACAAAGGCTGCATCTTGTGGGGAAGCCGGTTAGTCATCCCTACCCCCTTATGCGAAAGAGTACTCGCTGCGCTGCACAAGACCCACCCGGGGATCGTGCCAATGAAAGCCTTAGTGTGCAGCTATGTATGGTGGTCTGGCATGGGCGGGGAGACAGAGGACCTGGTCAAACGCTGCACGACATGCCAGGAAACATGGCCGGCCCCTCCTGGGGCCCCAGTGCATCAGTGGGAATCCTCGCACAAACCATGGGCCCATCTCCACCTCGGCCTGTTCCAAGGACAAACGTTCTTCATCCTCATGGATTCCTACTCAAAGTGGCTAGAGGTGGTCCCTGTCTCCTCTATGTCATTAAGAGCAGCGATCAAAGCCATGTGGAAAATCTTCAGCACTCATGGCATCCCTGACACCCTAGTGTCGGACAACGGGACTGCATTCACATCTGCCGAATTCCTGGAATTTGTACAATACTATGGGATTCAGCACGTCCGTTCCACTCCCTTCCACCCGGCCACCAACAGACAGGCAGAACGGATGGTCCGAAGTGCTGCACAGGCTCGTCCAAGGGGACTGCACAGGCTTGTCCAAGGGTTGGCTGCTTTCCTGTTTGGCCAACGAACGACCCCACACACAGCCACAGGATGCTGCCCAGCGGAACTCTTAATGGGGCAGCACCTAACAACCAGGCTGGACCGGCTCCACCTAGACAGGGCACCTGACCATCTCCCGGGCCCGGTGAACCAAAAGGCACCCCAAGGGTTCTTTCCAGAGGACCCAGTCTACGCCCACAACTATGCGAGAGGCAAACCATGGATCCCTGCCTGGGTGGTGAGAATGACAGGACCACTATCCTACAAGGTCTCAACATAAGATGGTCAGCTCCTCCGGAGGAATGTGGACCAACTACGCCATCGCCTGCTACCCCTAGATGATCCAGAGGTCCAGGACGCTGAGGACAGCGAGGTGGATCCAGACCCGGAGGAGCCTGCACTGGGACCAACGGAACCAGACACGGCTGAAACTCCCCCCCCCATGCTCTATGCCAGAGCCCAGCAGTGGAATCGCCCCTGCAACCGGGATCTCGCCAACCATTGCCTCCGAGCCACAAGCCAGACCAACCATGCCTCCCAACACCTGAACGGAGCCATGCCACTCCATGAGAGAATGGCGCCCCCTCCCCCCGAGGACTTGCGGAACTATGTGTGTTAGTACTTTGGAACTAAGTGGGGGGGGTGTTATGTATTAAGATGGCTGCGACTTCGTGCACCTGGCCACGCAGTCGAACCAAACATGGACCTTTGGGTCTGAGAACAATACACACTGCGTATCCTAGGCGCGGACCAATGGGAGCACCAGGAGCCTACAAGGAACCTATAGTTATAGAGGGCATGTACATAGAACCTATCACGGGAATCGGGGGTGTGCTGGGTGTGTGTGTAGACAAGAATATAAGCCGGCTGTGGACCAGCTAGTTTATCTTTCATTTTCCAATGTAATCAATAAACATGAGCTGATTTCACCATGCTACGCCTGGAACTCCAGTACTTTTCAATGGGACAGATATTCCTCAATTAATCCCCAAATCAATACATGCTACTACTGTGAGGACACTGGCACTGCTCGGGGTGGGTGGGGGTGTTCACCATCAAAAATATTTTAGTGCCTGATCCTGCTTTCCCAAGCTATCACAGTGAAGAGCACATGGAGAAGAGCCATTTGTGAAGATCCTAATTGTTAAGCAGGTATATGAGAGAAGACAGATGGTCTTTAGAGAATTCTGGTCACAAAGATATCAAGAGATTTAAAGATAATAATCAGCACTATGATCAGCCTGGAAGTGCATATGTAGCCAGTGAAGCTCTTTTACATAGTCTCTGCAACCAGCAATCGACATGTGTACTGCAGTCACCATCACATCTGTTTCTTTCTAGCCTCACCTTGAGTGTGTTTACCATATTCTAAATTTCTGCATGACTTCTCATAGTGACTTCAGGCAGTTTTTACAGAAAACAGGAAAGCAAATTAAAACATATTACAATTCAAGAGCTGGTACAGTCTTCAGACACCATACTCTGAGACCACATAATGAGGCATAAGAACATAAAAAGCCTCGCTAGATCAGATCAATCATCCATCTAGTCCAATAGATGCACTCACTTCACTTCTATTCCTTTAGTAGTGACACACGGTACTTAACAAGTGGGGTTTTTTTAGTCTTGCGGCTTGTAGTGCCATCATGGAAGAACCCCTCACAGGCCCATAGCTAGGGAATTTTTAGTGGGGGGCCCCTGGGGAAAGTGAGGCCCCCCCAAAAAGCCTCACGAATGTACACTGATGTCACAAAAAGTGCACTGACATCACAACAAATAAAAAATCAAATTAAAAAAAATGCTCAAGCTTCTGCTGCCGCCAGCACTGAAATGCACCCCCGTCTCCCTCCCTCCCTGATGCCAAGCTAAGGCATGGATAGAGTGCGTTCAGAAAGGGAAAGAAATGGAAAAAAGGGAAAGAAAGGGAAAGAAACAGAAGAAAGGAAAGGGAAAGAAAATGAAAGTCTCTGTGCTTCACCCCAAGTTCCAAATCCCCCCCCAGCAGTTAAAAAGGAGCTTGAAGGCTTACATTTGTAATGTCCCCCTTTGGCTGTGGGTTCCCAGGCTAGAGTACTCACTCAGTCACCTGTTCTCAGGTCCATTCAGCATATACAAAATGAAACTGAACAAGAGCTCCACCCAACAGGACCAAACTAAATCACACAGATATTAGGGGAAGAGCAGATAGTTCCATTACATATATACATGTATACAGTGAATATATCACAGCATTACAAGAGCAAGACCCTTTGGGGGAAGTGAGAGATCAAGAAATCTAATAAATAAAACCAACTGAAAGCAGGGGAGGAGAAGGAGAAATGGGCTTCCTCCAGTATAAACCACGTGCAAAGGATTCACACAGCAAACATGGGTTAAAGACTACAGCCAGGGAAGCATTGGGATTACTGTCTTGCTACTCTGAAATGGGGGTTTGGGGAGGGGAGAAAAGGAAGGGCTGAACATAAAAAGCAATCTGAAAAGGGTTATTAAAATGCACAATACGGTGGGAGGAGAAAGAAAGAGATAAAAAAGGCTTGGAAATAGAAGAGAGAAAAACATCAAAAGGCATAGTTGAGGGGATAGAAAAGTTGGGGAGAGCAACAGAAAATCCATGGACAGGCTGCCCCCCCCAGCTCCTGCAGAGGGATCCCGTAGCCAACTTGATCCCCTCACAGCATTTCGGGGGGGGGGATGATTTAAAAACATGCTCTCCTTCCTGCTTTTCCCAGTTGTACTAAAAGAAGCCCTGCGCCACAGAGCCCAACCCCCAGGGATGCCTCTTGCCTGCCCAAAGAAGTAGGGAAGGGAAGGGAAGGGAAGGGAAGGGAAGGGAAAGAAGCCCACAAACACACACTGCAGGCATTTCTCTCTCTTTTCCCCTGATCACTGGGAAATCAGACTGGACCCCCTCCCTCACTCTCTCTCACACACACACTAAAGGGAAGGGAAAAGAGCCCCCTGCAACCACACCACAGGCATTCCCCCCCCCCAGCTCATTGGAAATCAGACTGGATTCCCCACCCACTCTCTCTCTCTCTCACACACACACACACACACACACATACACTGATGCACCAGGCCTGTGCCACAGAGCCCAGGGATGACTCTCACCCACCCAAAGCAGCAGGGAAGGGAAATTGTTATGTATTGAGATGTATACAACTGCCTTGTGAACTGTGCCATTGAGATGCCATGTTAAGCTTCGCCCTGGGCTAGGATCCTAATGTAACCAATAGGAGCCCTAGCCCAGAATATGTTTGCCAATCACCGTGCAGAGCGGGATCGCTTGTGATTGGTCCTTATTGCTTCAACCTCATAGGTTGCCTATTGTACAGTGGGTGTGGCTACATTAGCCGGGAATGTTTAAATACAGAGCAGCCAGTGTATGTCTTGGTTCTGA
>NW_015176017.1:221759-295326 GCF_001447785.1 Gekko japonicus | reverse complement strand
GGGCTTGGGGGAGGGAGGGGGAGCCAAGGATTGAGGGCCCATAAAAATTGTGTGTGGGGGGCAGGCCCCGTGGTAGCTACGGGCCTGACTCCTCAAGGAGAAGTAGGTAATGGTGTTGTCAGGGTACCTTAGCTGAGCTTAGAGCATATTGGCAGTTGGGTTCCATCCAAGTGGCTGCATGATCAATTCCCTTCCTAATAAGGGGATGTCAGTTGCAAGTACTGGAACCTGACTCAGCATGCCTGCCAGGTGATACCCATGTTAGGAGGCTGTGCCTAAGCAGGCTATAAAAAGGGAAGAGGAAACAGTAACAAATAGACTTTTCTGGAGATGCTAAACACTGCTGCTGCTGTAAGAAGTGCCCAGCAACTTTATGTATATCAGGGGTGTCAAACATAATGCTTGGGGGCCAGAACCGGCCCGTCCAGGGCTGTTAAGCACAGTGGAACAACCTCATCTGCAACAGTCAATCAGCGTGGGTGCGTCTGCCCAGTGCTGCACTGCTGGCTCTCCAGTCTGCCCATACGGGTTTTCCTCTGCATGGGGCCTTGCAGTGGGGATAGACCAACTTGGAGCTTACTAGCTGCTGTCCTTTATACAGTTTCTATATCTGGTACCTGGCATTACATTTCATGGCACACATGGCCCAGCCTGACAAACTGACATTTATGTCAGATCCAGACCTCATAACAAATGAGTTTGAAACCTCTGATGTGTATTGTTTATTTTCTGTAATTAAAGTATTTATGTTACCACAGTGGCTTGCCTTATTGAGCATCCTTTGGCTACCCAAATCCATTAGGAAAAACCCTTGCCTCAGACAAGAAAATGGGTTCTGGCAAAACAGCAGCTTGATTTTATCCATGTTTACTTGGAATTAAGACTCACTGGCATCCATAGGTCATTCTTAAACAAGCATCCATAGGCTACCAGCCTTTATGCCTGGAAAGAGAATAACTGTGTTGTATCACCTTTCAGTCTACTGCTTTGGCAGTAGTAGATCTAAATATTTCTGTAAGGCATACGCAAATATCAATTGAGCGTGACAAGCCTTGATACTCATAATTCTTGATAATTTTCCAAAGTATGTTTTCAGTTTCTGTCAGGTATTTATTTTATGTTTATTTAAAACTAAAATGGAAGTTTACATTCGGACTGCCAGTTTTTCTGCTCTGATATTTAATTGATCCTGGGATAACTTATGGCAGATAATGTCTCTCACAGAGACTCCATTTTAAAAGTTTTTTTAAAACTTTAAATTAAACATGCTTAAAACACTAGCACTCTTGCAACATTTTGTTTATTTAACAGTCTCTGATAACTAACACCTCTTGCTCTGAATTATTGCATCAAAATGTCTGTGCTGTGGCAATCTTGAGTATGCTGTTCAGGTGAGTATTTGTAGGCTGCAAACCTACTTTTGATTTATTGAGATTCATTACAGAAATCTCATGCTCAGTGTTCTGAGCCTAGGACCCAGGGGAAAACATGAAATGGCTGGGCATTGTGAACTTTTGTACATTCATGTGCTGGTCAAGAACATGAGAAGGCATTCTAACACAGACTGAGGGCTACGATTCCTATGAGGCTATACAAGAGTTGAGAGACAGCAATGTGTGGTAGTCAGTATCAGCCTACTATCTGGGAAGTCTATGTTCAAAATCCCCAGTCTACAAAGGAAATGTCCTGGGTGCACTTGGTCTGAACACACACTCTCTCCGTAATCCACACACACTCAGCCCCGTAGCCAGAAATTTTGGGTTGGTGGGGTATGGGAAAATTTTGTGGGACAGCAGGGGAGGGGGATGAGAAAGTGGAGATGGGGAGGGAGAGGAGAAGACACACACCTTCCCTGAACTCCAAGTGGCGTGCCACTTGGAGTTCCGGCACGGGGCAGCCCCTGCTTTAAATACACCCTTTAAATGTTGTTTCTCAAGAGGGGGCTGCCTGTGCTTGAACTCCAAGTGGTGAAATTTGCTGTTTGAAGTTCATGGAAGGCATGCAGCCAGCAGCCACTACTCTCTCTCACCTCCTGCAAGATTTAAAGGGCCTTCCAGTTGATTGGTGGGCCACGTGCTCCTGCCAATCAGCTGGATGGCCCTTTTACTATCACAGGATGGGAGGAAGGGGTGAGGAGGAGTGAGGGAGGTAGAGGGACAATAGCTGTTGTCGGGCGTGCCTCACATTTGTGGGGGTGGAGCCCCTAAATGCCCAACTGTAGCTACGGGCCTGAATCCACCTCACTGGCTTGTTGTTATTACTGAGAAAGACTCGATCATGAGGGCATGAATACAGTGAAAAGGGGGAGGCAAACTGAGTTACACCCAGGAGAGCCACAGCATAACCAACCCAACAAAACACACTGTAGCAAGGCACACAAAAGCTCATACCTTGAATAAAACTTTGTTGGTCTTAAAGGTGCTTTGTATTTCTCCTGTGCGATTGAAGTAGCTGAGCAAAGCAAGGCAGGAGGAAGGGGAGGAGCATCAGTCAATGGAGGGGAAGAAAGGCTTGCCTTTGTCTCCTGGGTGATTGAAGCAGCCTGGCCAGGAAGCAAGCTCTGGCTTGTTCCCTCCTTCCCCCTGTAAGGAGGACGGGGCAGAGCCTCGGCCAGTGCAGGGAACAGAAGCTTGCCTATCTATCTCTAGTGTGTGATCGAGAGTCTGGTAAAGCAAGTTGCAATGCAGCAGCAGCAGCAGAACTGGAGAAAGAAGCAGGAGACAAGCCAGTTCCTTGGGGGCCAGATAGGAACTCTCTGAGGACCTGATGTGGCCTGCAGTCCACATGTTCAACACCCCTGTGATAAATGATTAAGATAATACCCAGGTTTTAAGGAAGTTTTAAAGTTGGTGTAGAAATTTGTTTAATTGTTAAAGATGTAATCTCATTTATTTTTATTAGACTATCACTGAATATTCGGAAATATTTTGTTTGTTATTTCAAAGAGAGAACTTATTCCTGAATACTGCAGTAATGTTTTAATTTCTGCTTCTATATTTGAACAATGTATTTTATTAATAAAGTTGATTCAACTCGTTGTATGCAACTATTCATGATATTTGATAACTTTTGAAGAATTTACACTTTCCCTTACTCTTTTTCCCTTTCGTATCCCATCTTTTTTTTAATCAATTGGAATAAAAGAAGTATGCATCCTATATATATAACTCCCTTATGTATTGGCCATTTCCACCTCTCCTATTGGCTGTGCAGTGTGCTCCATCAGCCAGTGGCCCATCAACCACCACTCAAGAGTACTTGCGTGCCATTGGCTGGGGACTGGGTCACTCCTCTTTTCCACCCACTGCTAGCCTGGATGCTCTTCCCTCACAGAATAAACTATCAAAACAGCTGTCTCTCCTGCTTGGATCTTGTGGGACTAACTTTTCCCTCAGTGGTTTTTGCTAGGCAACCGAGCTTGGTTCTGTTATTAAATGGCAAAGGAAGGAAGCCCTTTCCAGGCCTTTGTGGGGAACTCATTAGGACCAGTCCTGACTAGGGTTGCCAGCTCCAGGTAGGGAAATTCCTGAATATTTTGTAATGGAGTCTACAGAAACCAGAGTTTGGGGAGGGGGGAGGCCTTAGCTTAATAGAATGCCATAAAGCCCACCCTCCAAAGCAGTAATTTTCTCCAGGGAGGGAGAGATCTGTTGTCTGGAGTTCAGTTGCAATACCTGGCGATCTTCAGGCTCCACCTGGAGGTTGGCTACCCTAGTCGTAGCAGTTAGCGCTTCAGAGCAGGGTCTGCTAGACCCATGTTCTTGCTGTGGAAGTTGAGTGGGTGATTTTGGACCAGTCACAGACTTTCAGCCTAACCTGCCTCACAGGGTTGTTGTACAGATCAAAAGGGGGAGAGGAGAATGATGCAAGCTGCTTTGGTCTTCACTGCGGGGAAAACCTGTACTTTTCCTCCTGGGGAACCACTGCTGCCAATATCCCGGTGAGGGCTGGAGATCACTCAGAATTAAAACTGATCTCCAGATGGTAGAGATCAGGGGCAGATAACAGTAGGTTGATGGTTGGCTGGGAAGGAGATAGAGTTGCCACCTCCAGATTGGGAAATTCCTGGAGATTTGAGGGATGAAGCCTGGAGAGAGTAGGGTTTGTGGAGGGGTGAGTTCTCAGACAGGCACAATGCCATAGACTCCATCCTCCAAACAGCTGTTTCCTCCTGGAAAACTACTGTTGCCAATCTCCAGGTAAGGTATGGAGAGCACTCAGAATTATAACTGCTCTCCAGATGGCAGAGATCAGTTCCCCTGGAGAAAATGGTGAACTCTCATTATCCCCTGGTGAGGTGCCCCCCCCAAGACAGCCAGTGTGACATAGCAGTTAGCGCTTCAGAGCAGGGTCTTCCAGGGTCTTCTCCCTCTCAGGTTCTTCCTGTGGAAGCTGATTGGGTGATTTCAGACCACTCACAGACTTTCAATGTATCCTACCTCACAGGGTTGTTGTACAAATCAAAAGGGGGAGAGGAGAATGATGTGAGCTACTTTGGTCTCCACTGTGGAGAAAGACTGTACTTTTCCTAGGTAGAGGCTACCGGGAGGGGGGAAGAGATGGAAACCTGAAGTCAGAGGGACAGATAATGGTACGTTGATGGTTGGCTGGAAAGGAAATAGGGTTACCACCTCCAGGTTGAGAAATTCCTAGATATTAGAGGGGTGGAGCATGGAGAGGGTGGGGTTGGAGGGGTCAGTGGGTCCTCAGACAGGTACAATGCCATAGACTCCACCCTCCAAACCAGCCATTTCCTCCTGGGGAGCCATTGTTGCCAGTCTCTTGGTGAGGGCTGGAGATCACTGAGGATTACAACTGCTCTTCAGATGGCAGAGATCAGTACCCCTGGAGAAAATGGTAAGCTCTGTGTCATTATACCCTGCTGAGATTGCCACAGCAAATTGACACTGAGTGCTCAAGGCCAGGGCACCCGCCCAGAGCCTCTTTCTAGAGCTCGTTGTATTTATTTCCACAACTGGCCTTATTTTTAGTTACACATAATTTTCTAAAGGGGAAAATTCTGCAATCAATCCATAAAATGTAAAGAATAACTATTAGTAATTTTTTCAAAGTTTCTTCCTTTTTAATTTTTTTTAATTATGCAAAAAAGAAAGCCTGTTCTTCTCAGTTTATTTTGGAAAATATGTTTACATTAACTCTGCTATTATGTATCAGACTTAAAATATCTGCTGGCCAAATTTATGATTCACTGGACAGACTCTTTTGTGTCTTTCAGAAGCAAGTTCGAAAACAAAAACCATATTTGTTTTCATCGGTTAGTTAGCTTTCAGTTTTCTAAACCCACCCCTCAGTTACTTGAAAGTAAATAAAACTGCTATGGCGGGGAGGGTGGGATAAAAAAATTAATAAAATAAAAAATAAATAAACGTATACCGTGTTGAATACTCTCATTTCCAAAAAAGTTACATCTCTGAAAGTAGGTTATAAGGAAAAGTAAAAAATCCATTCACATGCTGCAAATGCACATACATTTTTTTTCTCCACCCCAGCTTTTACTGAGCCTATTTTTCTATGGAAAGATTAGATAATTTTTCTTAGACTATAACATAATTGTACAGTTATATCCTAGTGTCCATTTTCAATGGATCACTATGAGGCTGCATTATGTAAATACCTTGTATGCTATAGCCATGAATGTAAAGTTCAGCAAGGAAAATATAGTTTCCTAACAAAGGATAGAGTAAAACTATTACATGGTCAACAGACAACTTCAATTATTAGAAAGTAACAGTTATTTTGCCATCTGGGATATTATCTCAATAGCTACATTTAAAAACATTAGCACTTTTTTCAGGGATGTGTACATCTTCTCAGCAAGGATATCTTCAGATACTCTCTGCTATTTAAACCCAGACTCAGGCTGAAAAGGAGGCAAAACAGTATGTGTACACCCTGGCAGCTGCTGAAATTGATGCCTGGTTCCTACCATCTAGCCCTTTAAGCGCTACAACTGTTGACATAATGGGGAAGTTTGGATATCTTCAGAAATACCACATATTAATTAAACCCAAGCTAAACAGTGAGAGCCTAAGGCTCTTGCCTTGTGGTTCTTAGCCTGTGGCCCTAATGAAGACACAAAGCCTGGGATGAGTCCACCATTTTCTCCAGGGCTAGAGCTTATTTTAAAGCCTACTCCATGGTAGTGATGGTGAGGAAGAAATAGCATTTCTCTGCCACCATTGCATCCAAAAAGTGTAATCCTGGACTTCTCCATTGGATTTCTGATTTTGGCTCTGTTTCACACCAATGGTCCTACACCTGGGGTTCATCTACACACCTGACATTGGCTTAAGTTACAAAAGGGAAGTTGAACATTAGGAGAAACTTCCTAACCATGACAGCAGTTTACCTAAAACACTGGGTGATTTGTCCTTCACTGGAGCTCTTCAAGCAAAGGTTGAACTGCCATCTGACAGTAATACTCTAGCTTTGGGTTTCCTACATTGAGCAGGAAGATTATCAGTTCCCTTCTAACACTATAATTCTATATACCTATAAAAATAGATCAGTATTACTGTTCACATAATACAAAGGGTATCACTTTCCCATCCAAATCTAATTGAGAATGCTCAGACAATTCCCTGAAACTATCTAGTGTCTTCAAGAAAACATGTGACTTGGTATATATTTTAAATCCTTGCTTTTGCTTAATTCCATAAAGAATAAAATAATGTTTAGCTTTCATTTTTGTATACATTATGTATATCAATTATGGCCAAAACACAACTTACCCAAGTAGCTATGAGCTGGTTTTTCCTCCACAACTTTGATTCTTCTTGCTCCTGCAGGTATCACCAAAGCTTCCACGTAACCTTATTACAAGGTAAAACATGAAGAACATAACTAAAACCATAGGCATTTGATTTTTTAAAAAATATACTTTCCACTTCTGATTTGAACTTGCTTGTTCATCAGTTTTTGAACATGCTAGTCCTGCTTTAGTCTGAGTCTCTAGTACCAGAATACATGTTTTGATTTTAGGACTAAAATAACTGTCTTACTATTAGAACAAAGTTTGAGTCCAGTGGCACCTTTAAGACCAACAAAGTTCTATTCAAGGTACAAGTTTTGGTGTACATGCACACTTCCTCAGATACATTGCAATGGAACTTAACGGTCCATACATATAGGCAGAGGGTGAACAGCAAATCAGCATACAACATAATGAAGATGTTTTAACAGATGCAAAGACCGAACTGGAATAACAAGCTAAGTTTATATGGTCACCATTTGTTTGGATTTAATTACTGTGGGAAACACAGTAAAGCAAATAAATATGTCAAGAAATACTAATGTGTAAATGTACCCTTCTTAACTGTGGAATGCTAAGAGTAATTAACAGAGATCCTGTTGTTACACTCCATTCATCTCCTCTCAAGCATGGAGGTAACTAACAGCATTTTTTTCTTTGAGGTGGGGTGAATGGTTGCACAGTGTTATGTCTCCTCTGTCACCAGATCAGAGAAATAAATTTCAATATTCATTGCATTACATTACAGTCACTATTCCAATCTACTATTCCAAATAACAATTACACTAAAATAAAGAGGATGTATAAGTATAACCCCTCTTGGTGAGAATATAGATGTAAAAACTGAATGAGTTTAGCCTAGTAGTGAGATTAAAAAACCAATGTCCCTGTTAAGTCCTGGGGGGGGGGGTTGTTCTGAGTGTTGTAATAACTTGTAATTCAGCAATTTCTGTTTCCAGTTTGTTCCTGAAGTTTCTTTGCACTAAAACAGCTACGTTGAGGTCACCCACTGAATGTTCTGGAAGGCTGAAGTGTTCTCCTACAGGTTTCTCAGTCTTGTGATTCTTGATGTCAGATGTATGTCCATTTATCCTTTGGCGTAGGATTTTACCTGTTTGCCCTATGTAAAGAACCAAGGGGCATTGTTGGTATTTAATGATATATACAATGTTAGATGATGAGCATGTGAATACGTCTGAGATGGTGTAGTTGATGTTGTTAGGTTTGGTGATTGTGTTGTCTGGGTGTATATGGCAGCAAGGTTGACATCTGGGTTTATTGCAAGCTCTGGTACCAGTTTCCATGTTCAAATAAATATTGTATTATTGTGGGTTAGGAATTGTTTGAGATTGTGGGGCTGTCTGTGCACAAGAAAAGGTTTGCCTCCCAGTAATTGTGAAAGAGAACTGTCATTATCCAGTAAAGGTTGTAAGTCATTGGGCATTGAATGAGGCATTGAAATGTTTTGAGTAGAGAGCTGTATGTGACCACTAGTGGTGTTCTGTTATTGTCTCTTCTGGGCCTGTCTTGCAACAGGTTTTCTCTGGGTACTATTCTGGCTTCTGTTTCCTGACTTCATCAGGTAGATACTTTAGTTCCAAAAAGGTTGGTTGTAAATCCCTCAGGTGAGAATCTCTGTCTGTGGGATTGGAGCAGATGCAGCTGTAGTACAGAGCCTGGCTGTATATAATGGATTGTTTGGTACATTTAGGATGGTAGCTAGAGGCATGTATCTAAGGAAATGTGTGTGCACACAAAAGCTCATACCTTAAATAAAACTTTGTTGGCCTTAAAGGAGCCACTGGACTAAAACTTTGGTCTGCTGCTTCAGACCAACACAACTGCTCACCTGGATCTGTCTTGCTATTAGACTTTTTCATTGTAATTTGACAGTTTTCTGCCCATGCTAAATTGTTGCTGCATGATGACCACCGTTTCTTTGTCCCCATATTCCTCTCAATGGTGATTGTCCACTCATGTACAAATACCAGTTGGACAAAAGACCCAGTAGAGGACTAGGCATGATGTACTACTAAGCTGAATTAGTATCTCATGTGAGTTCCAAATTCCTCAGGAAGGCACATGATAGTTTAACTTTAATGTTCTGCACTCGTTTTGTTTATTGACTATTTAATTTTAGCTTAGATTTTTGTTTTCAGAGTAATTCTTGAAGGGATTGTCCATATAAATATTCTGAAGTAGTAATATTCACTAAAATCTGGACAATCAATATTTAGCCTTTCAACAATTTCATACGAAAAATCAAGCTCATCATGTCATAATCTTAAATAAAAGTATATAATCAATATGTGTCCAATAATCTCTCTTTGGATATTTGCTCTTCATATTTTCCCCCCTTCATTTAAAGGTTGAGTGATGATGAGATACTAATCCAGGTAAATATTTATGTTCATACATAGTAAATAACTATATTTTGGTATTATGTATCCAAAAGTATGCAGTAGGGTTTACGAAATAATAGTTTCCATTTGTTCCTAATCATGCTTTTCTCAGGATTAACAAGTTTCAGATGTGGTAAACATAAAATGGTTTTCTGTGCAACACTACTTGCCATGAATGCTATTCTATAATTTCATCAACATAAAAGTCAGGAAACAATTTCTCCACTGAAATATGAACATTACTTACCTACCTACTACCTACCATCTATCTAACTAGCTACACACACACTTTTCAGAAGCATTAATTGGTTAAGAAAGAAGTAGTTTACCTGTTCCTCGAGTGTGATTAAAATCTCCTTTAACAACTCTGCATGACTTCCCATCCCCATTGCAGACACCACAGTGATCTTCCCATGCTAAAGATCCTAATATGCCATCACATCCAAACTTCTGAGATAAAAATTAAGAGTAAAAACATTTTACACAACGATCTAAGGAGCAAGGAAATCTAAAGTTTTGCTGGTAGTCACCTCTGCTGATTTTAGACCAGGGAAGCCATTTTCATTTATTTTTCTTTCCTATGCTTTTGGTAGGGTTGCCAGACACCCCCCAAAGTGTGCAAAAAATCATTTTTCTGGCTCAATTAAAGCCTACAGGAACCATCATAGTCAATAGGCCCCATATGCTATAATGGAGAATTGATCCAGGGGTATCTTGGGCTCTGGGGAGGCTGTTTTTTGAGGTAGAAGTACCAAATTTGCAGCATAGCTGCTGGTGTCTCTCCTAAAAACAAAACAAAAAACCCACAACAACCCTGAGTTTCAAAAAGATTGGACCAGAGGACCAATTCTATAGGCGCCAGAAGTTGGTGCCCGCATCCTCCATTGTGTCTTATGGAAGCTTGGTTGTGAGCTGAAGAGATATCCTCTGAGCTGGCCTCTGAAATGTTGTGGCCAGCACCCCCTAGTGCAGCTTAGAGGGATCTGTGCTTGCCACATAATAGCTCACTCACCCAATTTAGTTTAGAAGGGGCAAGTTTAAGAAGTTTGAGATCCACTACACAATAAAATAGAAAGTTGATTCACCTGGCATCTGCCATCTGCACATATATCTAGGTCTTGAGGGCCACATGAAGTTCCATCCATTGCTTTTTCTGTTACCAGTATAGGCTGATCTTTTCCATTTGGGGAGCAAAGCAATGCACAAGGCTTTTCTATATGAAAAGGTAAAAAAAAAGTCAGGAACATGATACTGTTTTTGAAGTAATATTCTCATTATACATTCCATCATACCTAACTATATTATTACTATATTCCTGAGAAGAATTAAGCATACATTCCAAAGCAAACATCACTAGATGCATCCTATTAGATTGACTGAGTACTGTACAAACCCACCACTCTTTGCCACAATGAGTAAGAAAGCTCCATTTAAAGTACTTCTCTTTATGGAGGGCATACAGCAAATTCTTCCTTGCTTGTACAAACTGAGAATATAGAAGAAAACAGTGCTTTTCATATTTAGGAAGAGAAGCTGAAGTTCTCTTCTTAAATTTGTCTTCACAAAATGAAGGGTAACGTTTCAATCACTGGTTGATTGACTTACTAGCCAGACATTTGGATCCAGGCTAAATTTTCCAATGGCAGAAGGGGACTTTCTTGCCTTCCCACTCCCACTGCAGCCCACTCATCTCCACAAAATGGTGTTCTGCAGCATAGGAGACCCTGAGGAATGTCATCAGGAGGGTCTGTAGCAGAATGGGATATCAGCATACATTGCCAAGTTAGTCTTCATCTAACCCATTATTTGTGAAGGTCATACCACCAACAACCCAAATCCAAATCTTGTATGTGCACAAAGCTCAGGGACAGGCATGGTATTATCTTTTGAGCAGCAGTAAGGGGAGAAAACAACAACAACAAAAAACCTTTTCAAAACAACAGACCTGTGTATTACTTTCTTCCCAAAATGTTCTCACACATTAAAAAATGCCCTGCTTTTCCCTGTGACATCCAGTATATATAAAGGGCTTGGTAGAGACATGAGAGTCTTGTCCAATTTGTGCATGGTATAAAGAAGACAGGATCTAATATAAGTCTATCCTGTTGTTCAGACAAGTCTGTAACTGTTTCTTATCTTTTCTAAATCACAAGACCTTCAAAATTAGAAAAGCTTTGTGTGCTGCTGTGCATCCTATGATTGCCACACAGTAAGAGATATTTGAAAGATACTTTTGACAAAAATTATGTCAAGGTTATTCACTGTATGAGGTTGGAAACTGCAGTGCATTTCTTCTAATGATAGGGAATGATTTTCACCAATCCCTCACCACCTGTAGACCTCTAACGTCCTCCTCAGTGCTGTTGCTGAGTGTGCCCTGTCCTTTAGGAAGAGCATTTAGGGGGAGTTGTTGGGGCTGCAACAGGAAGGGGGAGGTAAGGAAGTTGTCAGCAGAAATGTTAGGTGGGATCCAAGCCAAGTTCATAATGAACCACAGAAGTAAGGTATTCCATCTGCATAATATTCATATAATGTAAGTAAACAAATCCGAGAACATGCATGTGGCAGGTGGGTAATATTTTGGCTGCAATACATTCATTTCATTCAGTAAATATTTCCTGCTCATAAAAAAGGCATTCTAAAACTTTAGATTATGAAGATCAAAGGGGAAAGACCAACGTATTTCTACCAAAGTCAAAGCAATATTGTAATGTCCCAATTTTTAAATGATAATCTTAAGAACTATAATAGTATCATGGAATATCTAAGTTTTATCTACAAGATCACAATGCTAAGAATAGCAATGTGGGGTTTTCTTACCTTCATCTATAACAGCCTGCCACTGTTGCACATGTTTCTGATATGATGGCCTGACACTTAAGACCTGACACTGCCAGTCCCTGAATGTAGGTAATCCAGGAGGACAAGAGGGATTCTCACATATTTTATATTGTAGTCTAGAACTGTGACATTCCCTCCCTTCACGAACTGGACTAAGGAAGACAAAATAATATAGTAACTTATTTGAAGAGGATGTGTTGAATAGAGACAGCATGCAAACATTCTTCTTTAATGCACTGGTTTCTTTAGCAAGAGGTAATAGCAGTGAATGCCTCCAGAGGTAATCAGCATGCTTTGTTTTAGATGGCACTGAAAGAATGCAAGGTAAAAGGAAACCAAGCAGGAGATTGTGAACATAAAAATAAGAACAAGTGGCAACAGTCACAGAGTAACACTGAATTAATATAGTTGCCCCAGTTCAGAGATGTGAAACTCCCTCCACCACTGAGCAAATAACCACTGAGCATATGAAGAAAATAATATTAAAATAGCGAGCTCCTACAATTACAACCATAGATGAACAGCCTATTATTGTATGTCTGAATTGGGGCATGGACTGCTTGCATAAATCAGGCCATCGAATGTGGAAGATTTTCCTTCCCATCTGTACATCATGTTTCTACTTGCATACATATGCAAGATGTAGAACCTTTTCATGCATTGATTGCCCATTGCTAGATCACAGCCAATTAGTGTGCAGCTATGTGACCATAAGCCTTTTATTTTAGTCTATTAGTATTGTCCCATTTTAGGCTTGATTCCTCCCTACTACTAGAGATTGAATCTGAAGTCCTTCCATTGAAGTTTAAAAATGGACAGAACAGAGCTCCTGGAGTAGTGTGGAAACCCCCTCCCTATGCCCTGCCTTTTAAAACCCATTTCCCCCTTCAGTGTCTGGGAGAGAAATGTCTTAAATGCTATGAGAATGCATTCGTGCAATATCACAATATAATAATCTTGACAAACATGCAGCCCTACTGAATTGCACAAGAGCACTCCTAAAGCACTTGTTCTTGGAGTCCACAACTATGCTCTCAGAAGAAATCCTGGCACTAATACAAACCTCTATCAGTGCCAGAATCTCTGCTAGGAATGCAATGGTGGGATCCAGAAAACCCTGTAAGTTGCACAATTGATTCTTTTATCCTACAATTACATTTCCCACAGAGATTCCAGCACTTAAAGTAGTTTCTGTAAGTGCCAGAATCTCTGCAGGAAGTGCCATTTTGGGCTAAAGAAAGTTCTGAAAGTGGCAGAATCACTTTCTCTTGCCTACAATTATGCACCCAGCAGAGGTTCTGGCACTTACAGAGCCTTTTGTAAGTACCAGATTCTGTTCTGGAGAAAACACTGGGATCGAAGCGAACCTGTCACTTACAGATCACTTTTTAAGTGCTATGGGACTGAAGCATGTTTGCCATACCTCAGGGAAATCATGAAATTTGTAGGGTCAATAATTTGTGAGATGGCATAAGCACACTCCTATAGCCCATGGTATACGTAGACACCAGGGTGGGGGGTATCAATGTCAGGGCTGAGTCTGATGAGTCCTCACAGGATGAGGATGCTGTGCTGCCTAACCTTGTAGAAGTTGAAACCCTGCAGACCCTGCAGTTCCTGGGCCCTCTGACTCCCAGGATGCATCAAAAGACAAGCAGCCAGTCCTAGCTGCTGGCCAGAAGCCCAGATGGCCCAAGACGAGGTACCACAGTCAGAGACTGGTGCTGCTGAGTAACTCACTAAGGAGATCCACCTACTGTCAGTCACCCCTAAAATTCATTCCAGGAGCAGGAAGTCAGAAAGCCCAGGGAGAAGCGCAGCTGAGATCATGGAGTGCAAGGCTGGCTACCCAAGGCCTCCCCTGACCACCAGGCATCAGAAGTCCCATGAGGCCTTGCAGAATGCTGGACAGGGTCCAGCTGTAAATCCCTTTATATTTTAGGCCACTGATACAGCTGCAGGAAAACACGATTGCATTTACCTGTAACTGTTGAATAATCAAGTAGTTACCCGTACAGTTCCACATGGGTAATGCACACATGGGCGACTACCACAGAGATGTTTTTGAAGCTTGAAAAATGACTGAGAGCACTCTGTCTCCCTCCCCCATGCTGTTCCCTGCCATTTGCAGCATGATATAGAGAGGGTGGAGCACTCTTCCATCACTTCCTCTCTGCTGCTGCCAAAGTGAGGTAAGATTATCCAGTTTATTTCAAAAGTTCACAGTGAGGCAGGAGAGAGGGATGTATGACTGCACAGGTGACCACTCGAGGAACAACAGTTACAGGTATTTGTAACACTGTTCTCATGATCGTGGTACCTGTGCAGTCCCACATGGGAGAGCAGTGAGCTGACTTATCAGTCTCAGGAAGGTGGGTGTGAGCTCTCAGCTGAACAGAGATTGTAGGACCACCCTTCCTACTGTTGCATCTGTTGTGGCATCTATGTCCATGAAGTGTTGCTTTGTGAAGATGCATGAAGATAACTGTTTCAGCCTTGCAGATGGAGTCAATGGAGAGACCACAGGAAAAAGCAGTTGAGTCAAACTAGGCTCGAATAGAATAATTGTGAAGCTGCAGCAGACAGTCAACTTGTAATAATTTATAACTCAATTTAATGCAGATGACTATCCATCTAGAGATGGACTCTGTGCTGACAGTTTCTCATTCAGAGTAGGGCCTAAAAAGGAGATGAATAAACTATTATCCTGCCTAAAGGACTTAGTTCTGTCTAGATAGGAAAAAATCACTCTACGTACTTCTAAGAAATGCAAAGCTCACTTCATTTCATGTTGTGGATGTCGATACAACCTACCCACCCTGCCAATGTGTAGGGTGATATCATTTAAATGGAATTTAGATGTTACTTTAGGAAGGAACTGGAGTACTCCTCTAGTGTTGAACATTTTCAGGAAAGGAGAGCCATGACATAGCTGTGGGAGTTCACTGACCCTTCTAGCTAACATGATGGCAGTAAAGAACAATGCTTTCATGGTGAGGAGACAGAGACAGAAGTTGCCATGGGCTCAAATATTTTACCCATGAGCTTTGGAAGCACAAGTGATAGGCTCCACTGTGGGACCAGAAGATGGACTGGGGGAAATTGATTTAGTAACCACTTAAGGAATAGTTTGGATTCCCTTTGGGCAAAGAGGGAACTCACCTTGATATCTACATGGAAACATGCCCTTATGGAGGTGGATGAGAGTCCTTCTTGAAATAGATTTAGGCAGTGGTCATTTCGGGGGGGGGAACGCAGTTCCCTTTGGTGAGGTGCAGGGGGCGGGGCACACGATGAAGCCCCGCCCCCTGCTTCTGGCCACCCCGCTTCTAGCCCTCATTCAGCCAGGAGGAGCTCATAGAGGCCAGTTTCAGCCAATTGCTGCATGCATGTGCAGCCTGCAAGGTTGGTGGTGTTGCTTTGCACATCACCTTCCTTGCTTGGGAGGGGGGAGAGAGAGTCAACTCAACCCAACTCTTCCCTGGCGTGACCCGCTACATCCCTGGACTTCTGGTTGCACCAGAGATCATTTCGGGGGGGATCGCAGTTCCCCCGGGTGAGGTACGGGGGGCGGGGCACATGATGAAGCCCCGCCCCTGCTTCCGGCTGCCCCGCTTCTGGCCCTCATTCAGCCAGGAGGAGGCAGGAGAAGAGGGAGGGTAAGTTGCTTCCTCCCTGCCTCTCCCCACCCCTGCCTGCCTGGGGCCAGGGAGGGCCTTGGCGGGGCTTCCTCGCACTCCCGCTGGCCTTGCAGGTCCACCGCCAGGCCCCTGATGTCAGGGGGTGTGGCATATGCTAATGAGTTATGCTAATGAGTTCCCCTAGCTCTTTTTCTATGAAATGACCCCTGGATTTAGGATGTCCTAATATCTTAGGAGGTTTAGCTTCTTTGACTGGTGGTGATGAGGGGAACTGAATGCCCTGATGAATCATAACTGCAGGGGACTCATACATAATCACACATAGGGCATGACTGGCATAGTAGAGACCATTAATCCTACCAGCTTTTGAATAAAGATGGCAGGCTAGGAGCATAGTTTCTGGTGATGCAGTACGTTTAGTCTCTTTTAGGACTCTCTCTGGAGGTGGAAACATTCTGCGTAGAATGAAATCTAATGTAATGCCTATGAATGAAACCTTTTGCATCAGTTCCAACTTGCCAAGTGAGTTGGCAGGAGTTTAGTTCCTCTGTTGATTGACATACTGGGTGTGGGCTGTAGTTGTTAAAAGCCTGCCAAGCAACTGGGATTTGGCCTTGCCCATCAGAGTAGGAAATCTGTTCTTCTGCTGTGGGGCATTATAGGTAGGCCTGTTTGAATATCTTCACGAACCATAGTGTAACCTCTTTCTCTGAATGCAGAGTAGTAAGGCCTGTAGTAGGGTCTAGGTTTCAAAGCTGAAGAATGGAGAGAATCACTCCCAAGGTCTTAGCAGTAAGCTTATCATTTCTCATTTTACTCAGCACCACATTAGTGTCAGAGCTGAAGATGTCTGTGGCCTCAAATGGCAAGTCCTTGATTCTGGCACATCTCTTGGGGCAGTATGTTGATCTCAGCCACAACTGGTAGTGAAGTGGCAAGGCTGCATGCTGCAAAGTCAGCAGAGTGTTTAGCTGAAGCGATCTGGTGTTTGCACAGCTTAGACTAATCTCTAAGGCCAGTAATTTCACCAGTTTGTGTTTGTTATCCAGAAACATCTCCACATGTGGTGCCACCTTATAGGAAGAGTTGATATCGAGCCGTTAGGCATTGATAACTGGTGATCTAGAAGCCATGAGTGGATGACATGCAGATTTTTCTGCCTATCCCATCCAGTTTATGGCCTTTATCAACCAGGACTGAGTGTCCTTATTCTTCTCTTAAATATGGCCCACTTCCAAGAAGTTAGCTCTGGAATCTTCAAAAAGGAAAGGCAACCTTCCTACTTGGTTCTGTATTGATTCTCAATAAGCCTAGAAGGAAGGGACACGAATGCAAGGAATAGCCAAGTTCCAATTGCGACTTCCAATAAGCCATCCACTACAGGGAAGGTAACAGGTCCTGTGTTCCCAAGATGCATAACTCTGAGTACTGGAGAACCCTAGGAGAAGCAAAGGATACATCTGTATTGAGGGACTGAGCCATTTGAATGAGTTGTTCATTATATGCAACAATTCTTGCTCTTGGTGTACATAGTGGGTTCTCGTATAGCATCATCAGAAGAGGGTTCAGAGGCATAATCTGGCTCTCTGTTCTCTTAAGCAGGTTGGTCATAGTCAAAAGCCATTTCACAGAAGGACTGGACTTCCTCTTGTGAAACCAGCAGAACCTCTGGATTGTCTAGAGGATAATGACCTGCTTCTGTTTGAGGGGAGCATATAGATCCCAGCCCTGGTCATAATAGTCACACTGGAGCTCTGGCATAGCAGTCAGGACAGGTCTCCATCCTCAGCTGGCCCCGTGCTCACCTGCCGCTGCACCCCTCCTCCAAGCCCGCTGCGTCAGCGGCAGGTAGAGACAGGCTGCCATTTGGTGGGGACCGCAAGGCTGGCATCTTTCTAGAGCTCGTTGTATTGAGTCTACAATGGGCTTTGCCACTAGTCAAATATAAATACGGCAGATCCAGTTAGGGTGATGGGTGCAAACAGTAGGCTGAGGGGTTGGATTGATGACTAGGAATAGAAATTTCTGAGTCTTGGACTTCACCTTCTGAGGTGGAATGGAATGAGTATGGTGAGTGATCCAATGGAGAGGGTTTTTTGGAATGGAAACTGCCTCCTTGACTGGTTCTAATAGTGGCTTGTTAGGAGCCAGGTCTTTAGGGTGAGGTATAGACAATGACTTTGACTTGGAAGACTTCTCTATGAACTTGTGTTTTATGCTGAGACTTTTTAGCTGGTGATTCTGAGGAGCTATATTCCATGGATACAGGAGCAGAGGCTGCAGCTTTCCCTGTGTTCTCTACCAGGCCTGAGGTGGTCGGAATTGGCCTCGGAGCAGTGTGAAACGTCATGCAATTTATTGAGGCACAGAAGGCTTTTTCATGCACATGGGATGTTTGGCCCACAGGACCTGCATTTTTTGAAGAGTGCTTTTTATGCTATTTCTCAGACACTTCACTTTAAGGAGGCAATGCGATGAGATAGGAATTGTTTGCAATATATATATTTTCCACAAAATCAAAAAAGTGGGAGAAATACATACTGATAGATCAGCTCAAACTCCTCATCCATAATTCTATTAGTTAACAAATGTTTTGTCACTTCATCAGAAAACATTGTAGTCCTTAGACCAATATATGTCAAATATTATATATTTCCTTTATAACATGCATTTAAACAATCATTATTTCTACTTTACTTTTAAATCATACTATCTTTTCATGTATTTTTCTGATCTACTACTTTGATCGTACTTCTTCTTGAAGTTTATCTTATCCGGCCCCGCACGAGACAGCCCAAGCATGCCTCGTGGGGGCCGCGTTTGCCTCCTCGTGAGGAGGAGTAGCAGGCAGGCTGCGGTGGAGCTTCTGCTCCATCAGGGGGAGCGGAGCTTGGCAGTCTTAATAGGCTTGCTCTGCTCTCCCCCCAGCCAGTTGCTCGCCTCGTGCTCGGAGAGAGAGGAGCACAAGGCAGTTAGGGAGCCTTCGTAGGCTTGGGGCCTGGGTGGTGGATCTCACCAGCGTCGACAGCCTGAAGAGTCCCTCGGCGGCTGCAGCTTATTGGCAGCAGTGGCATTGGTGTTTGCTGAGGGAACACGCTGGGGACGCTGATGGCTAATTTAATAAAGTGGCCTTATTTCATCCAACCTTGTTGTCTGACTATTTCTTCCGTCTGGGGGGGCAAACAGTCTGCTGTCATTTCTAAATACAACCAGAAAGAAAAGGAAGGAAAAGAAAACTTACTATGTTCACAAACTTATAAACTTTGTAACATTTTCCATCTTATTCCTTTGTCTCCTAACTAACATTTAGAGGAAGAAAGGGAGAGAAGAGAGGGAAAAAAGTAAAAAAGTAAAAAAGAAGAGATATAATTTTCTAAGCCTTTCTTCAATTTCTCTTCCCACACCATATATATTATCTCATCTTGCAATTACAGTTACTATTACTTTTTTACTTAAGTAGTACCATAGCTCATTTTAATCTGTTAGTCAGTTACTCATAATCCCAATAATCCCTATCAAACTAACAATGTAGCCATTAATTCTTCTCTTCTTTTTCTGCCTTATTTTTTTAGCAGAATCATATATTTGTGTCTCCTCTCAGATCTTCTTGTTTGAGCTCCTGTTCTTGAATTTGTGTTTGTTGCAGCTGTATATCTTCTCTCTTGTTTTCAGGTTCCAACACACTTCTCTGGTCCTTTTCACAGTTTTGCTCAAATGTCTCTCTTACTGCCCGGTGGACTTCCTGATAGATTGTATCAACAAGCATTTCTTGAAATTGTTTCCAGGAAAATTGGATCTCTTGTACATCGTCAACATTTTCAAGACTATCTGAAGCTTTACACAGTTTGGGAATCCATTTCTTAACCCCGCAGAGTCAATAGCCTCCAGAAAAGTACGAGGGGTTTGTGTTTCCTCAAAACTTTACACAGCTGGCCACTGCTCCAAAATACCTAGAGGCAGTCCTTAACAGTGTTTTTCAAAGCCCCTTTAAATTCATTTTGATCAGAAAAAAGAAGCAATGCTTGGGATTCAAATACTCCCATTAATTGTTCTAGTAGAAAAATTTTCCAATTGATCAAATAGCTTTAGCAAAGTTTTCTTTGCCCCAAGTGATATCTTTTTAAAGGATTTTTACTCTAGTGGCCATTTACAAGATGGAAAGAGGGGGGGATTACTCATTTCCTTCGTTTTCAGGAAAGTTTAAAAGAGTTGATAGCATTATTTATGTTCTTTCAGTCAAGTGTGCTCTTCCAAGCCTTGTGTCTCTTTAAATTCAGAGTGCGAGACTCTCTGGAGTTAGCCGCAGAGGCTGGGGGGGGAGGGGAACTTCCCACCTTAGATTTAAATCTCTTTAAAGTTGTAGTGCTTGGCGAGCCATTGTTTATAGGGAAAATAAAGCAGTCTTTTGAAGAATGTTATCTACTCACAGTCTTTCCAAGCTTATCTTAGGATGGGTTTCTGACTCCCCCCCTTTCGTTCGGTAGCGACAGCTTCAACTCACAAAGTGAGTCTCTCCATTTGCTCGGTGCATTCAGGCACAGCCCGGCTAACCCCCATTGTTGCCATCAAACAGAGGTGCTAAGTTGAAGCCCCTTGCTCCCAACCCTCTCCCCTAGAGTTGGAGGTGTCTCGCTTGCTGGAGACCCCTAACCAAAAGTGGTACAGCCAGCGTGGCAAGAGAGCATTTCTTTGCCGTGTCCGTGGTGCCACGCTGCAACCGGAAATCCCACTGCTTCAAAATTGTGGGCAGTTTTGTGCTTGTTGAAAAATGTCCCTTCTAATAATGGCAGCAGAGACAGAACTGTGAGAAGGGTGCTCCATACCCTCTATAACATGCTGCAAAAGGTGGGAAACAGCATGGGGAAGGGGGATGGAGTGTCCTCAGGTGTTTTTTGAGCTCCAAAATCCTGTCTGCAGTAGGCCTGCATGTGTGCAGTACCCATGTGGGATTGCACAGGTACCACAATAATGAATTAGCTCCTATAAATAGCCTCAGTCCAGCTCTGGCTGTTATAGGATCCATAGCTCTGATAGTGATTGCTATCCTTGTCTTCATCGACTCCTGTCTGCCTCTGGATCCTTGATGTGAGCAGGACAGTTAAACACCCCTCCCCCATGAACTTTGTAGGATGTATCATTAGCATCCCTTGGAATAGTATTCAATTTAAGGACTGTTCCAAGGGATGGGGCTCCATGATTCTTTTGTGAAATCCTATCAATTTAGATTTCAGAAGGAAAAAGAGGCCAAGATGAAAAGGTGCATCTAGGCAGAGTGAGGCTAGCACTATTTTCAGGTCTGCTGAGTACCATGAGAGGCAGTAAATGGGTTGCCATCTGAGGTGCAGTTGAGGAGAAAAGGACAAAATATTCCCTCTTCCCTGAGACACAGTTATTATAATAGCTAGAGTAGTTATGAGGCTGGTCCCCTCCCCTTAATTCTGCTCAGTTTCTATCCATTTACATTCTGTCATTTAAGGCAGTGAAGTCAATGTGTTTCAGCTGGCAAGGCTGATAGCATTTGTGTAAAAACTGAATCAGACAGTACATGGCGCTTCAGTGTTTCTGAGAATACAGCAAAAATATACAGTCAATCCCCTTTGTATTCCATATAATGATCACAGATAGAAAAACTATTTTAAAAATCATTTTAGTTTTGACTAACAAAGCTGGAAACCCCATGTCACCTGTCTACATGAATCAATGCATAATTCAGAGTAAGAAATTTAAGGAGGGGAATAGCTTGTGCAACATGATAAAACCTCCTCCAATGATACAAGCTTCTAGCTCTTGCTCAGCTTGGTAATGAGCCACAGGAGTATATCATAACTCTGCATAATCAGGATGAAACAGATATTATTAATCAAAATAATATTATACAACCAAAAAGGAGAAACTAATTTTATTTTACCCAGAGCATCTACGCTGTCGACTGCTGATTCCAGTGTTGCAAGTTCTGCTACAAGCACTCCATGCACTCCATTCCCCTTCCATACGTCCAGCGAAAGGCATCTTACTGGTACATTCTCCAGCCTTACACCACTATTACAAAAATCATTTTTATGTTATTTAGGCTCACCCAAGTTATTCATTTCCCTATGTTCAATCAGAAGTCCTTAGATTACACAATTGGACAGAAACAGCTCAGATTATTTTGTTTTGTTTTTGAGAATCTCCAGACATCAGTTTCTGCACTCTAGAGTCACCACCACTGAACAGGACCAGAAGTGTAATTATTAGGAAAAGTAAAGAATATTGAAAAACATGACATGTTTTAATTTTTGCTTTCTAGATTGCAGAGATTCCTGATAATGCCATTGCCAGTGAACCTGGGGCATGCATGACTGGGGCTGCTGAGGGTCATGCAAGGCTTACAGTTGAGGGAAACCATGGATTGCAGGGACTGGACTGCATACAAATGCAAATTCCTTCTTCTTCCTGCCTCATCTGGGTTGTACCTGTTAACAGGCTGATAATTTAGATGCATTCACAAAGTCATCCAATCCTTGAATTCTGGACATCACATATTGTAAGAAGTTTTAGATTATCATTTTTTGGTTTACATTTTGTGTATTTCTGTGGGTACAGAAAAAGATTTGTTTGCCACAAATATAGTCTAAGAGCTTTTCCGTATTTATTTATTTTTTTGGTTAGTTCTGGCCCCATACTGCTTTGGTTTATCTCCTGATTTCTGCGCACATTTTTGTGCATTTAGTTTTTGCTTCATTTTTTTTTGAATTTATTGCTTTTACTCCATTTTTTTCTGGTCCTTTTGAGACCACTATTACCCCAATCTTTTTCTGGAATTCGATTTTGAGAAAGCTTTTTCCTCGTGTGTAATGTTTATGTCAATTTCCTTTGGCCTCCCCACTTCCACCCAATGACTGGACTATCAGCAGAAGCAGCAGCAGCAGCAAACCATTCCATCTCTTCCCCCCTGCCCTGAAGACAAGTGTTTTCATTTTTCATTTTTTTAAAAGCACTAAAATACTGATATATTGATAACAGTGTTGTAATGATAGTTTAAGCAGGTTCTCTGCATCTCCAGCTTCTTCCTTTGTGGAGATATGCCTTTTTCCTTATATCTCCCTAGAGGGAAGAGGCTGGATACTTCCTTTTTAAAAATGAAAGCTGGGAATTCGAAGAACCTGCTTAAATTATCATTACAACACTGTATCACTATATTAATATTTTAATGCCTTTTAAAAGATGTAACCAAGATACTAATGTACTGATATAACCATGTGCAGAAAAATAAAGGGAGGGGTTGCTGTGAAGGCAGTGATACTAACAACACCCTCCCTTGAAAATTCTCATTATTTAAGGCATGTGAAGAAGAAAATAACTGTGAAAACACAAAGGGAGGTCAGACATGCAGAAGAACTATGCTCATACCATTCCAATGCTTATGGACCATCTGTCAAGAAAATCTGTAGTCAGTAGAGTGTGCAGAAAAGCCCTAATGGTTTTATGAACGGGAAAAGACAAGAGCTATACTCCTGTTTACTGTTAATTTTATCCTGGAACACATAGATTTCAAATACTGATATTTATTTAAAAGCACAAAAGGTTCACACAATGGCAAGGCACTGCTTCATGGGTTAATTGTTTTGGTAGTGTTAAGCCTTTTTCTTTTGATAAAGGTTTAGATGAACATTTCCATACAGATATTGTACAGTGGAGAATGCTGCACATTTGTAACATGAATAGTGAAAGTCTAAGCCCTAATGTCTTTCAGAAGAGGAAATTTTATGTACCATGCTTTGTAACAATACTTCATAATGAACTTTATATGATACATGTATTATTATTTTACTTTTGACGTTAACCTAACAATTATCTCATCATACTGGAGTATTCGTAACATCATATAGATTATTGCTTGCAAAGTCTGTGTACCTACACTGTACACTGACATTATGAAGAAGGTTTTCCCAGCAATAAGGCCCATCAACAGAGCTGGCTGCTTTTGTATCTTATAGCAGCCACCTGTAGTCTCTAGTAAGGCCTACTGGCTTTCAGCAGCAACCACAAAACTGATGTAATTTATGAACTGGCACTATAACTGCCTCGATTGTGGAGACCTAATCATTACTCTATCTTGAAAAGGCACACAAGATAAAAATAGGCACTTTAAGCTGACTTCCATTTAGAGCTTTGTGCCTGTCTGTCCTTTTGTTTCCATGGAAAATATATCTGGATTTTCCTCTCCTCTACTTTAATCATAAGCCCATAATCAAAAGGAATGTACAGCTTGGGCAAAAGTAATGCATATTTCTTGTTAAATGAGTTATTTTATGCTACCCCTTTAAAGACATTTTTAATAAACCAAGACAGTAATTCAGAAGGAATAGTATGTGTGTTGAGTGTTCTTAATAGGCACTTGAGAGTCATTTGGTAACATAAGTTTTAAAAATCTTTGCATTAAAAGATATACAAGTACAAAATCCATCTGAGACACACATTACAGGGATGTACAATATGTTGTGCGAGGTTCTGATACTAGAAAGCGGTGAACTGATTACAATTATCCAGAATAATATTTTGTCAAATATGTGACCAGCATCATATTTCCAGTGTATTATTACCAGGTATACATTTCACACAAAACAGTTTTCTAAGTGCCAGTTTTAATCCTGCACTATCAGTATAAGTCAATTTTATTCTAACTTGCAATTGTAATGCACAATACACATGCAGATGTATTTGATATCAATTGATGACTAAAGTATTAGAGTAAGTTGTGTGCATTGAAAAAGGACAGTCAATTCCTTGCAATCTAAATGTGTATGATCATGAAATTCTCACCTTCCCATTTTTCATCAAGGGTCTATAGTTTTCTAGTTAAAAAACAATTTTGTCTAAGAAGGCACAAATAATTACTGGGAAAAGTACAAGAGTGCCACCCTGAACCTTGTATATTAAGTAATGCAATGACTTGAATTGATGTTTAATTTTCAGTGTTTGAATACTTAGGCACACAGGCACTTCATGGCAAAAGATCTGCTACCTCACTGGTAGCAGAAGAGTAGGAACTGTCTTGCTGCCACTAGTGGAGGTAGGAATGGGCCCTGTAGAGTACCTCTGTGCCTGTGAACCACTGTGGATGAGACATTCTGGAGGACCAAATTATCCTGGAACAGACACAGTTGGTGTTCCAACACCAGAGAGAAGAACAGTGGAAGAAAATTGAAGGTTTGCAGCAACAGAGCCAGCATGCTTGATAGCTAATGGAGGCTTGTAACAGCTATGGAATTACAACATGAGGCATAAAGAGAGTTGTGCTTTTTCAGCCAGTACAGGAGGTCAAGACTGAACCAGGAGCCCAACTGTAACCCAGGGAGGGGTGGCTGTGAAGATGCAGGAGACAGATGAGCATCTGATGGGCCTGGATGTAGAACTGAATGCATTCAGTGCATTCAAGGAGTTTCTCTGCCCTACCTCCTAGCAGAGTGGTGTGAAAAGCTACAGCAAGCCCCACAGATGGAGAAAACGTCTTGAAGGCAGGTGGGCTACAGCCTGCAGTCACAGGGGGAAAATTTCTTACAGGCTTCATCTCGTGAGAGAATATGCAGGAGCAAGAGCTGAATCTCTGTGAGTCAGAAGGAAATCAGCCACAGTGCTACCCCCATAAGCCCTACTCTCCTGGGGCTAATGAAAAAGATGTAGGCAAATTCCATATTGGATTACACAAAGAATTAAGTGCAATGAAATGTCATCTCATGATGAGACAGTCACAGGTTCCTGTGAACAACTGTCATGCCCCTTCATCAAGGGCTTGTGTATTACTCCATGGGATCTCCCCCACACTCAAGCCAAAGGAATAACCACTGCTTGTGGGGCACTAACATGACATTCTGCTCTACTCAAGGAATGCCAACAATAGTATTTTCCTGTCAAATAATGTATTTAAGTACTTAATCAGATACAACAACTTCATCTTTTACCCCACTAGCAGTCTCCTTGGAATGGCTCAAGTAACAAGAAGACTTGTTCCCACCACTGAAAGTAAAAGGTGCAAAATTTATATAGAAAGGGACCTTGCTTTTAGTCACAACTTGGGCTATGTTTCCCCAGGTGGCACACACCAACCCACCCCTCTGGTTTATTTGGGAGCTTCACATGCGTTTGTGGGGGTTTCCCTTTTAAACCTTTGCTCCAACTTAAAGGGGAAACAGCACACTGCCTCCCGCCAAAGCCTTCGTGTGAAAGCTCTACCTGCAGCCAGTCTGGAGGGCTCTTAGCTTTGGTTTCCCCCTCCTTTTCGGTTCTTTAACAGGACTTTTAGAAATAACAAGTTCAGCTGTTGTTGGTGGGAGGGAAAGTTGCTATGCTCCAGGGAGGGGTCTTGTAAGAATGTTGTCAGGAGGAAGGATGGTGCCAGCAGTGAGTGGTGCAGAGACAGGGCATGTGAATGCTGTCCTTGCATGTCTCAATCCCACTTGCAGCTTTTCCCATCCCCATATAAAAGCAGCCTAGGTTAGGTTACGTTTTACCCCAGGACTACCCCTACGGCACCATGACCCTTGACAATATTCATGCTTCAGCAGATCAGGCAATGTATGAATCTTTCTCCTTCTCTCTTGGAGGAAGAGCATATAAATAATACATTGCATTGCCTCTTCAAATTTGCTTCCTCTTTCTTACCTTTCTGTTTCCTATTGCACTAATTATTTACGAAGGTTGATTTCAATTAGAAATCACTCCCCTCTCTCTTCCCCAAATATCATCCCAAGGATATGAATATGTATACGCACACTTAACATTGCCATCCTAGGTAGAGCTACATCCTTCTAAACTAGGTCTGCCACCAACCTCAAAATCTCCCAGCATTTGCCAAGGCAGTGTGGGCAACCCTATCCTAAGTCCATTGACTTCAATGGACTTAGAAGGGTGTGACTCTGCTTATGACAGCAGGATCCCACACTCCATGACTTGGGAGGTACATATGCAAATGACATCTGTGAGTATGCCCTGTTCCTGTGCTTCTCTGGCTGGTTTGGCTAACAGCAGCCTGGAGTGATGGGAAAGGAAAAATCCTTTACAGAGTTTCTTTACCTAGTGTTGGGATCAGCAAAACCTTGGGTGGGGGCCAGGATCCCATAATTAATGTATCTGAGAGACATGTCGTTCCAGTGGGAGCCATCCTGAATCCTCTGAGTTATGTGAAAACCAGAGACTGAGGAGTCTATCAGCACCATTTTGAAATCCTGCCCTGTTTATGTGACTAGGATGATGACAGCTGGGAAGGAGCTTATGGCCTGGCTTGAGAGGATGAGCCTCAGTGGTTCTATAGAATATATCACCATATGAAGACTCAGGGAAAGACTCTGAGATGAAGTTTGGATCACAGCTGCAGTTGAATAGGTCTGGGAAACAGTTCAGAAGTAGCAAGAGGGCCTCTTTCCACACAGACATTTTGATCAGAAATTTCATTTGCTCTTTTCAGAGATTTGCCTGAAAGAAATTTTTGAAAGCAACAGTAGGAATGACCCCAGACCTGAAATCCTGGTCAGCTCCAAGACAAAGAAAAGTGTGGTTCAGTCTTTGAGCTTTGCAAGGTGGAAATGCACTTGTAATTAACTGTTTGATGAATCCCCTACAGTAAACAAGAATTAGAGACAAGTGGTTTTTGCAAGAATTAGAGACTTTTGAATTACAAGTGCTGTCACGACTAAGATTTTTTGCAGTTGTTGAGATTTACATTTCTTTAATTGCAAGGCTTTATAGTTAGATTTCAGTCTTGTAGCATCTTAGAGACCCAACAAGATTTTCGGGATATGAGTTTTCAAGTCAAAGCTCCCTTTGAAGGGGGAAAGAAACAACAGCACGGAGTCGGGATGGCCTGATCAGACCATCCTGACGCCATGAGAGCGCACTGGAGTGATCAGACAGGGGAAAGTCCATCAGTGGCCCGTCACAACCCATTTTCTACTGGATTTTTTCTGGTTTCTTTTAACTCCGCTTCTGCGGCAGAACAGAACAGAAAGACCCTGATAGCCTGCAACAGACAAACACAGCTCTGGAATTAATAAGAAGCTCATGTGCATACTCCTTTCCAGTGAGTGCACTGGAGGTAATGGGTTGATCCAGTGAAAAATTTCCATTTGTACTAGAGCTCTTCTGCAAGAAGAAATGCAAGAAAAAGACAGCATTATCCATACAAGTCAAAACTTACTTTATTGCCACTTCTGTTTTCACTTGCACAAGATCTTGCACAACTAATTTCTGGGCACTATAATCTAGAGGGTAGGGATGTACATTTGGATCTTCCCGAACTGAAAATATATTTTAGCATCCCAGAGTATTGGGGATTTTTCAGGAAAATCAGGAAAAAGATCATGAAAAAATCCCACATAATTTAAGAACCAGGAAGATCCCCGTCTCCCCCCCCCCAGTTTCTTATGCAGTCCATTTCAACCAGGCTAGTTTAAAGGGACTGCAGAAAAGATCAGAGAAACAGTTGAGAGGCTGGGAAACTGCTCCCCTATCAGCTAATCTCCCCTTTTCTTCTGCAATCCATTTAAACAAGGTTGTTTTAAAGGGACTGCAGAAAAGACTGGAAAACAGCTCAGAGGCTGGGAAACTGTTCCCCACCTATCAGCTCCCCCCCCTTTTCCTGCAGTCCATTTAAACCAGCCTGGTTTAAAGGGACTGCAGAAAAGATTGGGGAAACAGCTAAGAGGCATGAGATGCAGCTTTGGAGACATTTTACAGCTTTGCCACTCCTGGATTGGTTCCCCCCCATTTTTCCCGACCTTGGGTTTATTAGACCTGGGGGGGAAAATCAGGATTTCAAAAAAAAAAAAAAATCCCAGATCCAAATACTTTGCTGGTACTGGGATCTGGGATTTTTCAGAAATTCCTAATTTTGGGGGGTTCAATAGACCCGAACAACAACAACAAAAGCAGGGGGGAAACCCTGCACACGTTTAATAGAGGGAGGAAGAGCTAAGCTAAGTCTGTGCATCACCTAATTTTTCGCAAGCTTTCTACACCATTTCTCAACACCAGAAATCTAAATTACTCAAATAGTACATAAAACTCCCCTTCTTCTTCAATGTATGAAAGATTGCATGCAGGTAGCATCATACAGGATTTCGATACGCTAGTACACATATAAAATATTAAGAAACGACTTTGTAATTATGACTTCTTTTCGCCAACATTAATTCAAAGGGAGATGATAGCCTTTGCAGCTAAGGTTCTTTCCTGTTGTTGTTCAGTTGCACAGCTGAGTCTGACTCTTTGCGACCCCATGGTTTTCTACCAAAAATCAGTTTTGACTACATATGTAATATCTTAAAGATGTGGCACTGAATATTACATTTTTAAAAATTAACACAATAAAAGATAAAGACTAAAGAGTATTCAAGATGCCTTGCAAAAGCATGGAAGTAAAACAATAAAGCGACTTGTGGCATCTTAAAGACTAACAAATCTATTACTGTGTAAGGAACAGATTCACAAGCCCTGTTCCTTCTTTGTGCTGGGAGTCTGGAAAAGCCCCACAGCCATCCCTGGTCTTTACCCGCAATGCTGCCTCTTTCCTTTACTCCCAGTATGTACCTTCTGGGTAGTAACTACTGTTAGCAAGAAATAATATCTCCTGCTAGAAGGATTTATACTTCTAGCATTTTGTATTTGCAATATATTTTAAAAGCTCATTAATATTTGCTAGTGTGGTATGATCTAGTTCACTTTTGCAGCTTTGCACTTGCAGGATGGTGAGCTCATCCACAGCCCCTCCCTTTTACCACTCTTCCAAAGCATGACTGGACCAGGCATGATATGGGCACAGACATCAGCTTCCAAGCATTCAAATTATAAGAAAATTTAATAAACAAAAATCACACACATGATCATTACAAAACAGACCGAGCAAGCTTACAAAGTAAAGGTGAAAACATGCAGTCTTCTAGCCCTAACTGTAAACATACCCTACTAATGATGTTGCTAGGACAGGCTGCTAACTCTTGGAGGTTACAACAATTTAAAAGCCCCCCCCCCTTCTCCAGTTTAGGTGCTTGACTTCATTTTCCCTTGACATGAGGTCAAGATAGAGTCTCAATGTAAAAGTTAGGCCTTCGTGGCTTGAAGACGCTCCCAGTTAGAGCCCAAGAGCAGAGAAGAGTATGAGAGCCTCCTTCTCATATCCTGAGACTTTATTATCTCCCTCACGAAACCGCGGGGAAAATCGGCCGAAGCCATGGGTCAAAATGCGGCCGCGTGGCTTCAAGTGGGGAATTGACCAATAGAGTCACTCTCCTGATTTCTTTGTTGATGATGGAACCAAGGAATAGAAAATCTTGAACGATGTCAATTTCTTCATCGTCATCCTTAAACACAGTGGATTTATATTTAGGTTTTTGCTGTTTCAGATTGAATCCCAATTCCCATATATGCTTCCTCAACATTTCTGGCTGGCCACGGGTTATGAAAGACATACTGTATGTGCTGACCATAAAAACTGTGTGGTTCAGCTCGAGGCTGCCAATGCACACCTGCTGCAGGGGGGCACCAGCTGAGTGTTGCTCGTGTTCTGCAGTGCTGTTGAGTGTACTACTTGTACTAGGCTACCTCGAAGCTGGTCTGAAACAGTACTATACAATGTCAAGCCAGCCAGCCTGAGGAGGCGGAAGTGTGACTTAGATCATAGAATCACAGAGTTAGAAGGGACCTCCAGGGTCATCCAGTCCAACCCACCCTGCACAATGCAGGAAATTCACAAGGGACCTCCAGGGTCATCCAGTCCAACCCCCCTGCACAATGCAGGAAATTCACAAGGGACCTCCAGGGTCATCCAGTTCAACCCCTCTGCACAATGCAGATAATTCACAAACACCTCCCTCCCACACACACCCAGTGACCCTGCTCTGTGCCTATGAGGGGGGGAGGAACAAAATGCAGAGATGGGAAATCCTCACGCTGATCGGAAACGGGAGATGACGAAAGAGAACGGAGGCTGCCCATGGGGCAGAAACAAGACTCAACCTTTTTTGGAGGGGGGCAGGAGAACAGTCAGGAACCACCACTGCCTTCTGGCAACCAACCCAGCGGTGGGGTGGGGTGGGAAGAAACCGAAAGCCCTCCTCCCCCTCTGAGACAGCCAACTCATGCGCCCTTGGACCACGCTCACCTGCGGGGAGGGAGGATGCTGGTGGTGGCTGGAAGGGGGGGGAAGGCCCTCACGTGGGGAAGTTCCAGGCTGGCTCTGGTGCCAGGGGATGCAGATGACAAACACGCCCCGCCCACCTGCTGCCGCCAGGGAAGGCAGCACAGAGGGCGCGAGAGGGGCTGCCTCACCACGGTGAGGGCAAGAGGGCTCTGGGGGAAGCAGCTCTTGGAGCGAGCCTGCCAGTTCTTCGCCCCACAACTGGCTTTGAGGGGATCAGAGGCGGTTATCAAAATACTGATGAGAATTCTAGGGTGGTGATCATTTCTCCACAATCATGTAAGCCAGAACACACTTTGTCAGATGCATGTTATCCTGCATTGGAAAGTATACGTAAATTGTTCAGATAGAAGGGGGTTAGGGCGGTATATCAAATCTAAGGTATAAATAAATAAATAAATAAATAAATTATAAAATAAGGCCAGAAGGTAGGTATATGGTATATCAGTAGGTATATATCTAATTCTCAACATGGTTAAATCTGTGGATACTTAGATCTAGAGACTGAATCCATGGTCAAGACAGATCATTCCACAAAATTTAAAAAAGCCCCAGGCTTTCAGTAAAATCTGATATCTAAAAAATACATTGAGGGGTTATTCTTAAATAATAGAAGCAGTGCCTTTAGCTTTATTAAATGAATGTCCTCAGTGGCCATTGCTAAACAACTACAACAGTAGTGCCAGCCTTCTAGCCTTGGTTTCTATCAGTAAAAAGCGGGGGTGATGGCAGGGCACTTTATAGGGCTGTTTGGCCCTTTGAAGGAAGATTCATCAGGGCCAGGGCCAGCAACAACCACCAGATGGCTCACTACCACCCAACTTGCACGATTCACCCAGGACCAGCTGCTTGCTGCTGATCAACAGCAACCACTCCACAAAAGCCAGTGTGGTGAAGTGCTGAATGTTTTATAATAGGAGGGAGACCCATGTTCAAATCCCCATTCTGCCATGGAAGCACACTGGGTAACCTTGGGCCAGTCACACACCCTCAGCCTAATCTCACAGGTTTGTTGGGAGGATAATATAGAGATTAGGAGAACAATGTAAGTTGTTTTGGGTCCTCATTGTGGAGAAAGGTCGTTTATAATTAAAGTAAATAAATAATAAATATAGCTGAAGATGGGGGCAGAGAAAGGATAGCAGCAGGAAGGTGAGGGTTGCCAGGAGGAGAGAAAAGGGAAATAACATAGAAGATAGGATACAGAGGGAAATGACGCACACTATGCAAGTCCCTGTAGGGTCCCCACCTCACATCTGAGCCCAGCCTAGCAGGCTGCACCATGCAACTGATTTTCCTGGGTAGCGGTTGCCTGGGGGAGCCACGGAAGGAAAGCTGAAGATAAGGCAGCAGATAAAGGTAGGCTGTATGGTGAGTGGGAAGGAGAGGGAAGCATGAATTATGAGGGCTTTCAGTGAAGGGAACCAGGAATTAGTGGGGGAGGGGAAACTGAGGTGTCACCCAAAAGTAATTGTGGGTCCACTGCTTGTAAATTTCTACTGATGGACCTCTAGCCACTCCCAGTTTCTATTTAATTTGGGAATAGTAATTACTTAAAATATAAAAATAAGGTCTGCTGAACATAACCAAATGAAAGATTATAAAATTTAAACAAAAATAAAATGCACACAGAATGGCAGAATCAAGACTACAAAAACAAAACAAATCAGATCCCACATTTTTGACAGGTAATGTTATATCGTACCTTTCCAACGTCACAATCAGTTCCATCCATTGGTGGATCCAGCTTTGTTTTGCATTCCTTCTCCCCTTCCACTTTACACCATAATCCAGTGCAAATAACATGCTGGAAAGAAACAGACACTGATAATATAAGAAATATTAATATAGAAATGTTCTGCATTAATTTATCAATTTACCAGTTGTATATATTAAGAATGCTTATAGGCTGCCCTTCCATGCACATGTCCTCAAAAAGCCCCCAAATAAAATAAGACAACAAATAAAATAAAACTGTAAGAAACTGTATAAGAAAAACCACTAATAAAGCACAGGGTATAATATCAAGCATTGTCCCATTTCAAACCAGCTAAAATTTCTTTATCTTGTTCCAGAAAGCCAGTAAGAATGACACTGAGTTCCTCAGGAAATAATGGCCAAAAAAGTCCTTCCACAAGACCCAGCTTAGCAAACTTCCACTAAGGTATATTTCCACAGGAAGGTCTTGTGCACAGACCTCAAGACTTGGGTGGGATGATGCTGTGAAGATGGTCCTTCAGGCACTCTAGAGTCAGACCATTTTGAACTTTAAATGTAAAAACCAGCTCCTTTAACTGAGTCCAGAAACAAATTCACTAGTTCCAGGTTTAAGAAGATGCTAAATAGAGTGCGAATGAATTCTACTTAAATATAAAACAACTATAGATCCAACAAGCCTGAAAACGGCAGTTTAATATGGTGGTTAGAGAGTCATACTAGGATCTGGGAGAACCAGGTTCAAATCCCCATTCTGTCACGGAAGCCTGCTGGGTGACCTTAGGCCAGTCACACACTCTTACCTTAACCTAAGCCACAAGATTGTAGTGGGGATGAAATGGAGAAGAGGATAATGATGTAAGCTAAGCTGCTTTGGGTCTCCACTGGGAGAAAGGTGGGGTACAAATGAAGTAAATAAATAAATAAATAAATAAATTCCCTGCTGTTCTTCCTTCTTAGGATCCAGGCATTATGAGGGTAATTACTACTCCTGAGCTCTAAGAGTATTCTTGCAGGCTAAATAGAGGGTGTGTGTGGTAAAATAAGCTACACCTCATTTCACCATGGCAGTGTGAAATACACTGTTCTCACTCAACCGGCTAAGCGTCTGTGAGAACCTTGCCTCTCCAGCCTTATTCTACCCACTCCACCAGAATACACATAGGATTCCTTTTTGATGCCACCAACAGGTTGTTGGTTAGGGATAGACTTCACATGACTATTCTTTGGAGAATCACCCTCCTGGCTCTAAACCACCATGGATGGAGGGAGGAATCTTGGAAAACTCACTTATTAAGAGGCCCTTTTCAGACTGTTTATTTCATTTTAGTGACTGTCTGCTAATGGATTTTTCCTGTTATTTCAGATGGACCCATTTTAGTAACCAGCTGCTAGTGGCCCGTTGGCAAAGCGTGCCTGAGCCGTTGTTGACATAAACTGCTTTCTTCTATTTTCAACCCCTTTGTTGCACTTCTGAATCACTGTGGTGTGATGTTTATGAAGTGTAGTGTAGTGGGTTAGACGCATGTAAAAACCATTGAGACTGATGTAGTGATTGGCATGGTTTACTAGTACACAACAAAAGACAACAACTACTGGCAAGCTGGCCAACTATATACACACCTGGGGACACTCCCCTAGGTCTCGTTGGTGGGTTCAAATATCCCACCATGGCCCTATTGGTTCCCAAGTGGAGAGACTAGGAGCCTAGTCCCCATTGTTCCTACAGAGTCAAGCTTGGGAGTATTCACTGGCCTTTGGTGGTGGTCAGCGGACATAACATCCCTCCCCCCATAGTTCAGACCTAACCTAGGTCACATAGCCCTTTAAGTACGACGGGGCCCGCTGTTCTCTAGTAGACCATCGGGGACCCGATACTGGAACCTCCGGGGCCCCATCCGTTGTGCTGGGACGTGATGGTGGTGCAGTCACCTCTGACGCAGAAGAGTCAGCTGTCGGGCTCTCCTCAGCAGCCGCCGTGGGGACAGGGGCAAGGTTCTGATGCTCCTCATTGGGGAGGTCCTGCGCTGGGGCATCTTGGGTGCTCACCTCTGGGTTGGCCTGCTGCTCAGGAACCTGCATGCTCGGGTGCTCTGGGATCATGCGCTGTCGGAGTTAGTCTATGTGTCTCTGAAGGACCTGCCCACATTCAGTCGACACGTCGTACATGATGGTGCCTGTGGGACGAATGACGCGGCTGGTGATCCATTCTGGGCCCCTTCCGAAATTTTGTGCGAAGACTGGGTCCTCTGGGAAGAACCCGCGAGGCACTTCCCACTGCTCGGAGGAGTTCTGAGGCTCAGGAGCCTGATCTGGGTGCAGGTGGTCCAGGAGGATTGTTGGTCTCTGACCCATGAGGAGTTCCGCTGGACAGCGACCACTTATGGGGTTTGGCATTGTTCGTTGTGCGAGGAGGAAATGGGCGATGCGAAATTCCCAGTCCCCCTCCATCAGGCAACTTAACGCTTCCTTCGCCGACTGGACCATGCGTTCCACTTGGCCATTTGTAGCGGTGTGGAATGGCGTCGACCTGATGTGTCTGATCAAGTTGTTGCGGAGAAACTGTTGGAATTCCTACAAAGTAAACGCCGTCCCATTGTCCGAGACAATGGTGTTTGGCAACCCGTGGGTGGCAAAGATCTGTTGGAGGGCGCGGATGGTCGCCTTTGTGGACGTCGCCGAGACGGGGCTTATTTCCAGCCACTTCGAATAGGAATCCACAGTCACTAGGATTAACAGTCCATGAAATGGGCCAGAAAAGTCTATGTGGAGCCGGGACCACGGGGTTCATGTGGATTCCCATGACTGGGAAGACGCGCTCGGTGGGCTGGGTCAGACGGCTTGGCAGGTCGGGCAACGTTTCACCCACGCTTCTACCTCTGCATCGATGCCTGGCCACCAAATGTAGCTCCTGGTGAGGTCTTTCATCCTTATGATGCCCGGGTGCGCTTCGTGAAGGGCCTGGATAACTTGTTGGTGGAGGGCACTGGGGACCAAGACCCTGTCTCCCCACAGCAGGCAGCCTTTGTGCACCAACAACTCCTCCCGGCGGGCTGTAAAAGCAGTGAACTCTGGGCCCTCTGTCTTCGCAGGCCACCCCCTCATCACCCAGCCCAGCACACGGAATATGATGGGGTCCTGAGCTGTGTAGCGGGCAATGTCCGCAGCCTGCAGCAGGGTGTCTGGAAGGCTGTCCAGCTGGAGGACGAGGTGCACAGGGGCCGGATCCTCAACCACGTCTGGTAGGGGAAGTTGGCTAAGGGCGTCAGCGTGGCCCATAGCTTTCCCCAAGTGGTGTTGCAGCTGGTAATCATAGCCCGCAATGAAAATGGACCACCGCAAGACCCGCGGGGAGAGGACTTGTGGCGTCCGGCGATCGAGTGCGAAGAGGCCGAGGAGCGGGCGGTGGTCTGTGGCGATGGTGAACGGCCGGCCATAGACAAAGTCATGGAACTTCTTGACCCCGGCAATGATTGCTAGTCCCTCATGATCTATCTGGGCATAGTTCCGCTCAGTCGCAGACAGAGTGCGTAATACGTGACCGGGACCTCCTGCCCATCCGGGAGACGATGCGCCAGCACTGCACCGATGCTGTAGGGTGAAGCGTCGCATGCCAAGACCACAAGCAGTGCCTCGTTGAAGTGGCCCAGGACTGAGTTGGAAATCAACAGTTCTTTCACATTCCGGAACGCGGCAGCCTGGTGGGGCCCCCACACCCAGAGGGCCTGCTTATCTAACAAGCAATGGAGGGGCTCCGCTACCACTACCTTGTGGGGAAGGAAGGCGTGGTAGAAACTGAGAATCCCCAAAAACGCCTGTAATTCGGTTTTAGATTTTGGTGGTGGGGCCTCCACGATTGCCTTTACTTTGTCGTGGGTTGGGTGTAGGCCCTCTGCATCCACCGGGAAACCTAGAAAGTCCACTGATGGCACCCCCAGCAGGCACTTTTCTTGTTTTACTTTGAGTCCGGCATCCTGGAAATGGCAGAGGATGGCGCGGAGGCAGTCTGTGAAGTCAGCCAGCGTGGCACTGTGTCAAAAAATGGTTCACCTAATGGGTATGTTTTAGATAGGTTTACAAAGAAAAAATACAATATACACTGGGCATTAGATCAGTAGGGACCCAATAGATATTGTTTTCTTGACTTCCAGAAAGCTTTCAATAAAGTTCCTCATCAAAGGCTCCTAAGTAAGCTCAAAAATCACGGGATAAAAGGGCAAGTCCTTTTGTGGATCAAAAACTGGCTAATTAATAGGAAACAGAGAGTGAGTATAAATGGGAAATTTTCTCAGTGGAGGGAGGTAAGCAGTGGGGTACCACAGGGATCAGTACTCGGTCCGATGCTTTTAACTTGTTTATTAATGATTTGGAGTTGGGTGTAAGCAGTGAAGTGGCTAAATTTGTGGATAATACAAAGTTGTTCAGGGTGGTGAAAACCAGGGAGGATTGTGAGGCACTCCAAAGGGATCTGTCGAGGATGGACGAGTGGGCATCAATGTGGCAAATGGGGTTCAATGTGGCCAAGTGCAAGGTGATGCACACCGGAGCCAAAAATCCTAACTTTAAATACACGTTTGATGGGGTCTGAACTAGCAGAGACTGACCAAGGGAGAGATCTTGGAGTCATAGTAAATAACTCACTTAAAATGTCGACACAGTGTGTGACTGCAATAAAAAAGGTCGATGCTATGCTGGGGATTATTAGGAAGGGTATTGAAAACAGATCAGCCAATATCATAATGCCCCTATATAAATCAATGGTGCAACCTCATTTGGAATACTGTGTACAGTTCTGGTCACCACACCTCAAAAAGGATATTATAGCCTTGGAAAAAGTGCAGAAAAGGGCAACTAAAATGATAAAAGGGTTGGAACACTTTCCATATGAAGAAAGGTTAAAGCACTTGGGGCTCTTTAGCTTGGAGAAATGACGGCTGAGGGGTGACATGATCAAGGTTTATAAGATTATGCATGGGATAGAGCAGGTAGAGAAAGAAGTACTTTTCTCCCTTTCTCACGATACAAGAACTCGTGGGCACTCAATGAAATTGCTGAGCAGTCAGATTAGAACAGATAAAAGGAAGTACTTCTTCACCCAAAGAGTGATTAACAGATGGAATTCACTGCCAGAGGAGGTGGTGGCGGCTACAAGCATGGATAGCTTCAAAAGGGAATTAGATAAGCATATGGAGCAGAGGTCCATCAGTGGCTATTAGCCACAAGGTATAGATAGGGACTCTGGGGCAAGTGATGCTCTGTCTTCTTGGTGCTTGGGGGCATCAACAGTGGGAGGGCTTCTAGTGTCCTGACCCCACTGGGTGGACCTCCTGATAGCACCTGGTATTTTTGGCCACTGTGTGACAGAGTGTTGGAATGGATGGGCCACTGGCCTGATCCAACATTGGCTTCTCTTATGTTCTTATCTAGGGATACTGTAGAGAAACACACCAAAGGTTAGAAAGACAGTGGCCCTAACAAGAGAAACCTAGGGATAAATCTGAGCTGATAAAGCATCAAATAGTCTAAATATAGAATTTCTAAGAACAGAAAAGAATTGATGGCAACAATAATGCATTCAGCCTATAACTTTGAACTAACATACATATACAGTGCAGATAGCACATATTACAGAGGTAATCCCACTAACTTTAGTGAACCTGACTGCTTATGTAAGGCAAGTGAACCTAAGATCAGACACTTTTTAAATCTATTAGATGATGAAAAGGCTTGGAACAGTAACAGAGCATTACAACTTTTCCTTTGAAAGTCAGCCTGACATTTACAAGCTTGACATTGTTTTGTACCTTTCCATATTTACACTTTCATATGTAATCTAATAATAATTGAGAGTATACCAAGATAGTCTCCAGCACTCTTCAAAATACAATTGCACTATTTTAGGAATCCAATATTTGGAACCATCATCCAGAAACCCTTAAGATTATTACAGTCCAGGAACAATGGCAGAAACTAGGGTTGCCAAGTCTGGGCTGGAAAATACCTGGAGACTTTGGGGGTTGATCCAGGAAAGGGTGGGGTTTGGGGAGGGGAGTGTCCTCAGCATGGAACAATGCCGTAGAGTCCACCCTTCAAAGCAGCCATTTTCTCCAGGGGAGCTGATCTTTGTCAGCTGGAGATCAGTTGTAAAAGCGGGAGATCCCCAGGCCCCACCTGGAGGCTGGCAACCGTAGCAGAAACTCTAGTTCAGTCTTTCCTAAAATAACATAACTGGAGGAAATGTCAAATCAGAAAGCAGTTGTTAATGTTTCATTATTAATATGTACTGAGATATAACAGGAGAGGAGGAGCAGATATTATCCTGTCCATTAAGTGCTTCGATCCTGTGGCCATTCAGGCATAATAGAATAATTAACATTGATGTGGTCCCCAAGAAAGCCAGTGTAGTGGACTAAGATCTGGTAGACCCAGGTTCAAATCACCACTCTGCCATGAAAATGTACCTAACCTACCTCACATGGCTGTTGAGGATAAAATGGAGAGCAGAATAATCTAAGCAACTTTAGGTTCCCATTAGGGAGAAAGGCAAGGTACAAATGAAGTAAATAAATAATCTCCAACATTTCTCAAATGAAATTATGGACCCTTTTGTGTACTAAAAATACACCATTTCTAACCAGTGACCACACACCTCCATAATGTGTGCTTGAAGGCTCTTCTGTGCTTGCTTTTTGCTATATTAAAATGTACCTTAAACAAACTGCACTAACTTACAAAACAACTCTTAACAGGTTTCCTTTTTATTACTTATCATTATTTTAACATTCATACCTTGCTTTTTGGTCCTAAGGGAGTTTAAATTTTATCCTCTACTTGCTATCTGCCAAAATCTCCATTGCACTGTTTTAAAAGCCAAAAAGTTAATTCTTTCTAGGGTTGCCAGCCTCCATGCGGGGATTGGAGATCTCCTGGAGTTACAACTGATCTCAAGGTGGCAGAGATCAGTTGCCTCGGAAGAAATGGCTGCTTTGGATCATGGACACTATGGCATCCTTCCCCTACCCAAACTCCTCCCTCCACACGTTCTTCTACCCAAACTCCTCCCTCCCCAGGTTCCATCCCCTCAAGGAATTTCCTATTTTGATAATCCTAATCCTTTCAGTTAAAATCGTAGTAGTAAGCATAAACCATCAATGGTTTAAAATATACATCAGGAGCTACAGTGTCAGAAAGGGGAACATTAAAGGGCCCCCTTGTTAATGTCCCTTCCATCTTAGTGCAAGGCCCAGCCTTACTCAACATTTTGTATCTAAGTCCGTAAACAAATCTTTGGCAATTACAGAAAAGAGAGCCTGCAGAGGAAGAAGGATCACACCAAACTTTGAATAGGCATCCCACCTGAAACTGTGGCTTTGGGCTCCATTCGGAAAGTGGGTTATATTAACAACAACATGCACCTAGAGTACATATGTTTGGGGCACACATGGTATCAGCAGGTTACACATTAAATGGGACCTTAAAGTTCATGTGTATGCAATATTTATATGTATAAATCCTAGAGACAAGATGGAATGCCCCAGAAACTATGGAATACTCTCCCTGGAAAGGTTTGTCACAGCTTTTCCTTGTTGGCATTTACCATCTTCTGGCTTGGCCAGACCCCTATAAGTTGCTGAAGGTATTGCTTGTGCAGTGGAGCCATTACTTTGGTAAACTGTTTATGAGTCTTATTAAAGTGCTTTTAATTTGCTGGCAGATCAATATAATTATTATAGAGATATAAGTAATTGTGATCTACATTGACAATTCAGTTTTAGATGGAAAGGTGAGCATAGTTTTTAACAAATAAAAACATATTATCCCACACACTCATTCAGAAAATTAATTTCTAGAGACCCTAGAGAGGCAGTAGACCCCTATGAAACAATCAATACTTACAATCTGCACTAACAAAAATTTAAGAAGTTATGTTCAGAGACAAAATAGGTATGAAATAGGGAAACTGTTTACAAGGGATAGGTATCAGACTGATCCTGGTAAACAGAAGCAATATTATAATTAAGAAAATTTGCTAAGGAAAACAAGAAACTTATTCCTCACATTTTGTGTAATACACATTTGTGAGTTTCCAGTTAGCAAGTAAAATATTTCCTTATGGAACATCAGGAGTTTATCCAGTGATCTCCAACCATGCGTAAATATATCCAAACACATTGCTCCCATTTACGTGGCTTACTCTGCACAGAGATGTGCACAGGGACAAAAAAGTGCTTATTCCATGTGCTTTGGTCTTTATTCTAATCTAAAGATACCTGTAAGATCAGATATTACATTGGATCAAGCTTATAGCATATCTCCTCACAATCTGTCCTGGATCTTATTCAAAAAATAATAATAAAAGGAACATTTCCATAGTAATTCAAAGCATAGGTGGAGCATCATTTGTGTGTGTGTGGGGGGGGGACGATGACAAGGATAACTTTGGGCAATTGGGCCCAGCACTGGCTGTCAGTCAATCAGCTCTTAGACTCATGACAGCCCATCATGGGATGGGTGTGGCACACAGACCCTGCAGGCTTACCTCTGGGTCCACAGCTCAGATTGAAAGGAGCAGGCTTCAAGAGGTGCTTGGCATTCAACAACTCTCTTTTGGCAAAGACCCATCCTCCCACTCCATGTTTGTGGGGTTTATTTTCTGTGTTGCTACTTATTCTTTGCTATGACTGCAGTGAGACACTGATTAACAGGGCTGGGAAAGAATTTTAGCCAGAGCTAATTGGCTGATCAGTCCTGGGGTTTTCACCTTCCCTATAGCAAAGAATATATTTAGTGGGTATACTTGATTGCACTGTTAAAAATAGAGTAACTGTCACAACTGGCTGCTGATGTTTTGGCTCCAGCTGTGGAACACAGTTTAGGTTACGCAAGGTGGCTCCTGGCATGGCCCAAGAAGAAGAGTAGAAGGGTTTTTATACACCACTTTTCTGTATGCTAAGGAGTCTCAATGTGGCTTACAATTGCCTTCCCTTCTTCTCCTCATGAGAGATTTCTGAGAGAACTGAGACTGGCCAAAGGACACCCAGCAGGCTTGATGTGAAGGAGTGGGGAACAAACCCAAGTTCACTGCTCTTAACCGCTACACCATGCTGGCTTGGGTGTGTGTGTGCAAGATAGCCACCCTCAAGGCTGATGCATCGGCTATGGCCCCAGGAGAATGGTGATGGCTAGGAAAGGTGTTTTCTGCCACTTCCTGCCCTAATACTAGACCTCTGCCCTCAGTTACTCCAACAGGCAGGTTGGAGAAGGTGCTGACAGCAACTGGACTGTCAACCATACCCACTGTCCCCAGTATATGCTGTGCCTAGACCTGAAGAACCTGTAATCAATTCAGCTGTAGGTGATTATTCCTAGCCCGTGTATCTGTGTTGTCCCCCGCACCCCACCCTGGGCTAGTCCCCACAACTGGCACAATTGTAATTTAGTATAGCAGCCTTATGCTGTGGTTTTTTTTTTAAGGTAACAGAATCAGTGGGAAAAGAAATATCAAATATACTTCATCTTGGGGAATGTGAAATGGTTAAACCTCTCACCATGAAACACTTTACCTTTATAGATACAAAAATAATGGACAGGCTAGAAAGAATCTGAGAGTTTTGTGCAGTTAACAAACACTGAAGAACCAGTCTACGGCCCCGGTCACATGGGCCGGTATCACGGGGGGGAGGCGTGCCCTGGAGCGAACTACTGCGCGGCCGCGGGATCACATGTCCCGCCGACATCTGGTGGTGGTGGTGGTGAGCTCGGGGAGGTGCCGATCAGACAGCGCGGCAAAGAAGTGGTGCTGCCGTGGCAAACGGGGTTGGTATTTTTTTAACCCAAGAATGTGCTTGCGCCGTTGGGTGCTTGTGCGCATCCTGTGGAGACTTTTTTTTTAAAAAAACCCCTTCTTTGCGACAGGACATGGGCGGGTGCCAGATGCCACGGGATTCCACCAGAAATGCAATCAGGTGCCCGCCATTGCCCCGCGGTTTCCGGAAACTAGTACCTCCGAGGTACTAGTTTTTTGCCGCGCCTCTTCGGCGGGAAGCCTCAGTTGAGCCACGGGAGCGCTACGCTTCCCAGATGTGCCGGTGAGATCGCGCCCGGAAACTCCGCCTATCTTCCGTCTCTCTAGCGTGGCTAATGTTCCGTGTGACTGCAGCCTATATTTACTTATTCTTTAATCCCCTTTTCTTCTCTTTCCATAAAATTATGTAAAAAGGCTAAAAATTGTTACATCAGAGGATAAATGATATAATTCAATCAATACCTGCATTTCTTGGCAAAAGGAGGCACTTGGTCCAAAGAGAATCTGACACTGTTCATCTGCAGTATATGTCATCCCTGGTAGCTTTGAAGGAATAATCACAGAGTTGAGGCTCTGGGGATTTGTCTGCAACAAGCAGTTACTGGCCTTTGACCTGGCAATATACAAATATTAAGAAAATGGTAAATAGTAATACAGGCTTGTTATTTCACTTACACAAAATATGCATTTCCTACAAAGAAGAAATTGTAGATTTTTAGATGAATTGTCGAGTTTCTTTAAAAAAATTAACCCTATAAAAATACCATATTAAAAATTAACAAACCTAATACAAAAAACACTGCTTTCAGAAATTCAGAGAATTCACCAGGGCACACATCTGCATTCAATTGCTACTTACTGCATACCACTGGTGAACTCAGCGGCAAACCAAAGAAATCAGAAAATCTATGAGTGAAGTACAGTGTAGATCTCCCTTGTTGGATGGGACTGTCTCATAGTCTGATTTCTAAAAATGAGCACTAAGTGCAGCTACACATTCTAAAAATGAGCACTAAGTGCAGCTACACTGTCTTTTCTTGAAATTTCAGTCAATTGCTTCAGTTTCACTCTGAGCATGTTCCTTTAATAGTCATCATCTACTCATGATCAAGAGGACCACATGTTGAACAAAGAGCCCCACCTGTTGGGTCATGCCACTATCAAGCCATTATGTTTTTTACTGCTTTTTCAAATGACCTGTAGTTAAGATGTGCACATACTAAGCAGTGATGCCATATCTCTTGTTTGTCTTAGCATGCCTGTTGATAAGATGGAAGTTGAGGTAAGTCAGCAGAGTTCCTTCACTGATCTGAGTCTTGGCTTGTTCCACACTACATGATTTGGAATGATTGAAGACCACTAGCTTAAAACACTTTGACATTTTATACAAAAGCAGAAATAATTTTGATGGCCCAGGTTATGTGGTTAGCCATTCTATTATAACCCTAGAAAGGTAACAGGTTCCAATTTTTAAACAATTACTTTTGAACAGATGTAATGTAATCAACAACCTCAGATATGCAGACGATACCACTCTAATGGCAGAAAGTGAAGAGGACCTAAAGAGTCTCTTGCTCAGACTGAAAGAGGAGAGCGCTAAAGTTGGCTTGAAACTCAACATAAAACCCCCCACAAAAACTAAGATCATGGCATCTGGGCCCATCACTCCTTGGCAAATAGAAAGGGAAGTCATGGAAGCAGTGACAGACTTCACATTCCTGGGACCAAGATCACTGCAGACGGTGACAGCAGCCATGAAATTAAAAGACACCTACTCCTTGGGAGGAAAGCTATGGCAAACCTAGACAGCATAATAAAAAGTAGAGACATCACCCTGCCAACAAAAGTCCGTATGGTCAAAGTAATTATGACTGCAAGAGTTGGACCATAAGGAAGGCCAAGCGCCAAAGAATAGATGTTTTCGAATTATAGTGCTGAAGAAGACTCTTGAGAGTCCCTTGGACTGCAAGGAGATCAAATCAGTCAGTCCTAAAAGAAATCAACCCTAACTTTTCCACGGAAGGTCAGATACTGAAGCTGAAGCCCAAATACTTTGGCCACCAAATGAGAAGGGAGCACTCACTGGAGAAGACCCTGATGCTGGGAAAGATTGAAGATAAAAGAAGAAGGGGACCGCAAAGGATGAGATGGTTAGACAGTGTTATTGATGCAATGAACATGAAATTAAGCAAACTCCAGAGGATGGCAGAAGACAAGAGGGCCTGGCATGATGTGGTCCATGGGTTTGCGAAGAGTCGGACTCAACTGTGTGACTGAACAACAAAAAATGAGGTTCATCACTTTGACTTCATTAAGATTTTGCATATTTCATGAGTCTCCCAGTAAAGCTGTCTGGACTCACAGTTGCCTTTTCATAAGTCTATCATTCTTCGAAAAGTGCTAAGAAGTATGTTGTATATTGGTGTGATATCATTAAATAAATTTTAAACACAGCTTAAGAGAAGACAGTGCAGGTGATCTTGGAAATACAAGACCAATCACCCTTTGCCAGTTTGGTGTAGTGGTTAAGTGTGTGGACTCTAATCTGGGAGAACCAGGTTTGATTCTTCTCTCCTCTACTTGCCACTGCTGGATGACCTTGGGCAAGCCATAGTTCTGTCAGAGCTGTTCCTGAAAGAGCTTTCTCAGCCCCACCTACCTCAAAGGGTGGCTGTTGTGGGGAGGGGAAGGGAAAGGAGTTTGTAAGCCACTCTGAGAGACTCTGAGTGAAGGGCAGGGTATAAATCCAATCTCTTCTTCTTCTTCTTCTTCTTCTTTTACTATCTGGCTACATTTACACTTTAGTGGCACTGGCTTCTTTGTAAGAATTTACTAGTCATGCTGAACAGTCCTAAAATTCTTCTCAGACCAGATGTTCTAATAGGGACACATATGTATTATTACAGCTAAATACATCCCCTTTGAATTGCAACAGGGATTTACAAAGACTTTCTTAAACATATATCTAGTAATTCTCTCATTATTGTGATGCAAGACAATATTTATTTTATATCATCCCCCTTTCTTGCGTTCCTTGTGTTATTCCAGACATTTAGCTCCACCAGGTCAAAACACAGCTGGGTGGGAGAAAAATGGAGTGAAAGAGGAGGGTGATTGCCAGCATCCTGACATGCTGACCTGCCAGAATATTGCTGGAGATGCTGTAGTACTCAGTTAAAAATTCTATTGTTAAACCACAGAGTTTGGTCAAATGCTAGAGCATCACTTGTGATTGAACTGATGTAACTTCTAGTCACTCTGGAAGTGATGTCAGTGCATTGCTGGTGATGTAATGATGTTGCCAGTGAACCCTCACCGCCAACACTTGCCAGCCTCAAGCCGGAAACCCTATCTATACTTCAACCTATACTTCTATATTTCTGACTCAAAATTTGATTTTAAAAGGTTGGTTGTATTCTTAAAGGCAAAATATAAGAAAATAAGGACACATACTATAAACTAACTCTGCAGCAAAACATGAAATAATTCAGTTTATACACAGGATAAGCCCTGTTGCTGCTGTACTGTATCAGCAGCTGTAGCAGCAATGGGGTAACTATACAAGCTTGTCCCCTTGTTGAAAACACTGAGGTCTTTTCTACTTCCACTCTCCAGTTCTTTTTTTAACTGACAGAGGATTTGTATATATCTGTACTCAGGGGTCTTGTTGTAGAAAAAGAGCTGCCGGAGCTCATTAGCATAACTCATTAGCATAACTTATTTGCATATGCCACGCCCCCTGACATCACCGGAAGTGACAGAAGGCCACACCCCCTGACATCACCGGAAGTGTGTCAGAAGGCCCGGCTACTTACCCTCCTGCTTCATCCTCATTCCCAAACGGAATGAGGATCGAAGCAGAGGGCGGGGTAAAGAAGGGGGCGGGGCTTCACCACGTGACCGCCCCGCCCCCTAGAGGTTCTCTTCCGGAGCTCCGTACCTGAGAGCTCCCCCCCGACTAGAGCCCTGTCTGTACTAAAGAATTCTACAGAATTTGTAAATTCATGTGAGAATCCACCTCTTCCAGGAGGATCTCTATCTAATAAAATTTTATTCCACCCTTTCTGGAAGGAGCTCAGGCCAGTATACATGGACAGGGCAACCAAGGATGGGACTGGGGGGAGAAAAATTCCTGGGGCCCAAGTCAGCTGGAGGCTGCAGCCTCCTAACCAGGTTGTTGTTTCCTCCAGTCTGTTTCCCTCTTTTTTTCCTTTGCCCCTCTTCCATAGTTTTGTCTGCTCAGCCAGATCTTCCCTGTTCGTGTACTCTAGAAAATACAGCAATCTTGCCTGTTTTCTTAATTTCTCTTCCTCTTTTTCACACTTTTCTGCTCCTTCATTTTGCTCTCCTCCTTTCATGATATGCCTTCATCTCTCACCTCTATTCTAATCCCTGTTTATTTGTTCATCTTTTTTTGTATTTTTGCATTTTTGTGTGTGTGCGTGCATGCATTTGTGTGTGTGTGTGTGTATGCATGTGTGTGCCCGTGCCTGGAAGTCATGGTGACCTCTGGTGACTCCTACTGGGGCATGGAGGACATTCAGAGAAGTGACTTGATAGCCTGCCTCTGCCTCCCGGCCCTGGTATACTTTGGATGTCTCCCACCCAAATACTTGCCAGGGTCAGCCCTGCTTAGCTTCCGAGATCTGACAAGATTGGGCTTGCCTGGGCTATCCAGGTCAGGGCATTTATTTGTCCATCTTAATCTCAACTCCTTCATATCTCTGGTTGGAAACGTAGAATGTACTTAATAGTAGTATAGCAGAAATCTCTTGTTAATATTATGGAAAGGGGGGATGAGTTAATATTTCCCCATGATCTATCAAAAAAAGTAAAAGGATTTATTAATTGCTTGAATAGTAATGGAATATTAATCTGTTTTAGTGGTTGCACATGTGGAACGGAAGTTAGAACTCTTCCACCCATTAGATTTAATTACAACTTAATATCCCTTAGAAAATCTAATAACCCTTAGAAAATGCTACTTTGCTACTGTAGACATTCAGCTTCATGTTATATGACAAATGACATAATCTTTTAAGAACATATATCAGAAAAATCAAACAATGATCCTAGTACTTTTCATCTAGCACCACTACATAATCAGTTTGCTCCTATTTTTGTGCTAGGTAAAGGTACAAGGGTAATCTTAAACAGGTCTCCTACTGATTTACTTACTAAAGATTTATTATGATATGAAGTTTTTGAGAACTATAGCTCACTTCATCAGATTTAAGAAGTGTGTTCTCTACTGGTATGCATAGACATGTACAAATATAAATTACAAAATTAGACACATGGTTTGAATCAGGGTCATGCAGGAGGACCCAGGTGGAATCTCTGTATGGGGCTCTTGACAGTTCTGTATATGATCCAAGTTTCCTCATTTTATATTCACAATAGCCCTGTGAAGTAGGTTAGGCTAGGAGAGAATGACTAGTCTAAGGTTACCTAGTGAATTCTGTAGGAGAGGGAGCATTTGAACCCAGGTCCCCTAGTTTCTAGTCTTGATACTCTAACCTGTCAAGTAGCTCGAACTGAATCACATTTTGAGGCATTCATCATATTTAGTTATGTGACTGGACAAAATGAGCATTTAAAAAAAAGTAAAGCTGGTATGTTTTCCTTAACCCTTGCAAAGTTCTGCAGAAGAATTCCAAAAATACAAAAAAACATTTTAAAGATATAGAATACAGTTTGGGAATCTGTTGCTTCTACATCTACCAGCACTGGCTAATAAAATGGTGTCTATGGAATGGTAGGAAACTTTAAATAAATATTTCTTTTAACTTTGATACAAAAGCTGCTACAAGTCACTGAGAAGTTGGCAGATCTGAAATTTATAGCCACCACTAAAATATGGAAAAAATGAAATGACCAGTATTAGGCAAATCAAATTATTGAATAAATTACCTGAGAAATCTTTCCAGATCTTCTCTGCTGCACCGAGACCATGAAACATCTCCAAGATTCTGCCCTTTAATCCATTCTCCAGACATGATATGGAGGCCATCTGCACAAGATGGGTGGTCATTGTCATGATTTATTCCCATGCTAAAAATGTGAAAATATTGAAAATAGAGCTTATCTTAAAGGAAAAATGTAATAAAAGTTTTTAAAGGGTTACAGAAAAGAGTATTTCCTGTTGGAGTGAACAACTCAGCATGCCTGGATATTGGGGGGTGCTACATCACTATGTGCGTATCGGTGTTATCTTTTTGAATGGGATGCCTCTCTTTGTTTTAACTTGGGAGCAGCCCTCTGTCACTGCCACATGGCCTGCCTACCATGGAGACACACAACTCCACAGGACTCTCCTGTCGATACAATGCTCTCAAATTCCCACTAACATGATGCCAGACAAGCTGGCCATCTGTGATAGGGCAAGTACTCTTTAGATTAGGCTCCTCGCTCTTCTTTTGCCTGCAACCTGAATGTGAACTGGACCTACTTGAATATATGTTAGTTTTTACCTTTTGCAATATACTTCCTGGGAGATTTATTTAATTTACTCAGTATCACACTTCTGTGATTGGGCAAAACTCTGCAATATTAATCAAATATCCCAGTATTTACTTCCTCTGACAAAGGGAGCTTTGACTCTCAAAAGCTTATATCTTGAAAATCTTGTTGGTTTCTGGACTCAAATCTAGCTACCTAAGTAAAAGCTCACTTGTTGGTATGATAAATTTAAATGTAAAGTTCTGCTATTAAATCTTGACAAAATGGTTGCACATAGGTTCCATATGCATGGCTGAAGTTCAAAATTTACTAAAGGATTTAACACTATATACAGACTTTGCATATGCTAAATCTGACAATGCAGAAATGTTCAAACACCAGCTGGTACTAGAGACAGGATCAGCATTCTGGGTGAGTGGAAAGGTAAGGTGACCTATTTCTTTTGATCCTCATCATGCATAAGGCCAGAACATTGTCTTAACCTTATTTACTTGATCCAATGAAAGTGAAGATATTTTTAGCTAGACTATGTTAAAAAGTCTAAATCAATTTTAAATCATTTGCATGACATGATTACAGAAGAGATACTATGAAACTAGAGTGAAATGTTTTCTATCTTTTTCTAATCTCTCCAAAAGTCTCAAAATATTTAAATGGGGAGTAGAAATGTTCACTATCACCGAATTCCAGATTTGGAGTTCAGAATTAGAACCCTTTATGAATTTAGAAAATATGGGATTTCTGAATATCTGAAACACTACTGAAGTCAGTAGGAATAGCCATTTTTTTCACTTGTATAAAAAACCAAAAAGGCAAATCACCCTTTATAACGTTTCCCTCAGCCCTCTGACTGTTTCCCAGTACCTATGCAGGGCCGGCTCGAGGTGTTTCTGCACCCTAGGCGAGGCGCAGATGCCAACCTCCCGGAGGGGCCTGGACACCCTTTTGCTACCGCCTCCCCCCACTGGTCGCTGCCATGCCACCTCTGCCTCCTACCCCCTGAGGGGGGAGGGCGGGTGAGCTGCGGCACCGCCTCCTGCACCCCGGCCAGGCGCACAGAGAGATAGAGACAGAGCGCAAGAGGGGTGGGCGGGCAAAGACTCTCGTCTGGTGCCTTTCTTTTCTCTCTCGCTGGGAGGGGGGCTCAGCTGCTGCGGGGCCCTGCTCCCCTCCCTGGCCCCTTCCCATGGCAGTGCCTGGCCACTCACTCACCTGAGCCGCAGGGCACCAGCAGCGGTCCGACAATGAGGAGGAGAGGCGGGAGGAGGAGGAGGGCACCAGCACCTCTGGCTGGTGGAGGGGTGGTAGTGGCGGCAGCGGCGTGCGCTCAGCCCAGCCCAGGATGGCTCTGCACCGACGGCTACATAGAGGGTGGAGGGGGCGGGCAGAGACCTTCGATCCCCGCTGCCTTTTCTCTCTCACCGGGAGGGGGGCTCAGCTGTCATGGGGCCCTGCTCCCCTCCCCAGCCCCTTCCCATGGCAGAGGCGATTGCCCGGTGAGAGCGATGGCAAGGGGGCTTTTGGCGGGGGTGGGGTGGGGCGCAGTTTGGCACGCCTGAGGGCCGGCACACCCTAGGCGAGCACCTAGTTCGCCTAGTGAGTGAGCCAGCCCTGTACCGATGCCAACCTTAGTGACTTCAGAAAATGTTGCAACTGCACACAGCAACAATCAGTACTGCTCAGCAGCAGTGCCAGGCATTAGGAAGTGACTGTAATCTGGACATGAACCCTGAACAGTACAAATGCCACCAAAGCAGCACTACATATGGCACACTGGAGAAGAGGAGAGCTGGTTCTGGGGAGTGGCAAGTATCTTGGGCAGCACTGGCTGGCAGACTGGAGCAGGAGACAGACAAGACAGTAGTGAGTGGGTGGTAACCACCTCAACAGTAGGCTTGCCTACTCTGGATTGGGAAATCCCTGGAGATGTGTGGGGAGAGAGCCTGAGAAGGGTGGGTTTGGGGAGGGGAGGGACCTCAGCAAGTACAATGGCTTAGAATTCACACTTTATCTATCTTACAAAATTTACTTTTATGCCTGATATACCACCGAAATGGGCATAAACTTAAATAAAAAATTCCCCTATTCATCTACAATCCAATTTTATTCCTAATATACACTAAATGGTATAGAGGGAATCAAATGCAGAAAGGGACACAAAGAAGACCATTTCAACATGCAGAGAAAATGGTCAAGGGACTACAGGAAAAAGCAGCTATGCTACGGAGACTTACTGGTAGGGGGCTCACCGCCATGAGCTCAGAAGTGATGTCAGAAGTGAAGAGGGGACACTCTAGCATTTGGACAAAACTCTACGGTTTAACCACAGAGTTTTGCCCAAATGCTAGAGCACCTTGGCAATGTGCTAACATCACTTCTGGGTGCACAGGGAATGACATCAGTATGTTGGATCTCTGGATATTAGGAACTGTTCCAAACATATGGAACTATAAAGTTCAGATTGAGAAGTATTTGTAACATTATTCGGTGCTTCCAAATATTTTGAATCTGAATTGCATGTCCCTAATGGGCAGCAAGAATAGACTCCACTTGTGACACAATTTAGGTACTGGCTATCACATACAAAGCCCTTCACAGCTTTGGTCCCTCTTATCTGCAGGACTGCCTCTTCGTCTGTGCTCCACCACATCAGCTTTGCTAATATCAGGAGGGCCTCTTGTGGGTGCCAACCTGCAAAACGGTAAAATCAACAACTGCCTGTGTATATTGTCAGCTACGCAGCCATAGTGAGGGAGGGGGGAAGGGAGTCTGCTGGGTTAACATCTTACTATCCAAGAATGTTAGCTTTCTCTCCGCTAATGGCCCTTATCTAGCTTCCTTGTATGCTTCCTGCTCTCTCCTTCCCTGGGAACCTGTAGTCATTTCTTTGCATGCGTAAGGCTAGCACTTCTGGTTGGCTTAACTCCATCAGAAGACCCCACTCTGAACGTAGTATATCTTTTCCCCTCCCGCCTGTTGGGTTAAGTTTTGCACAGAATGTCTGTACAGATGACCTGCTACTACTGAACTCAATAAACTTGATCCTTCTAAGGAATGTTGATGAGCCTGAGTGCTGCGGGACTTTGACAGACATGTACTTTCTCTGTTGTGGCTCCCACCTTAAGGAATGAACTCCCTGGGAAAGTCAGTAAGGTTCCCACTCTCTTGGCTTTTTGCAAACAATGCAAGATGGAATTATTCAAGAGTGCTTTTCTGCACAGGTAATAGGGCTGCACTGTACAAAATGATTCACAAACTTACTTGGATAAATGATTCGGGGTTGTGCTTTATACTGCTGTTTATTGCTTACTGTAAGTACAATCCTATCATATATTTTTAACACAACTCAGTGCATTATGTTAATAATTATGCTATGCTTCAGTTTTTTTCTGGCTGGTTCCAGACTTCTACAATCCTAATGAATTGTTTATTGAATGTCCCATTTTGTTGATGGTACTGACTCACTATGTGTAATCTGCCTAGTGTCCCTGTGAGAAATGCAGACTATAAATAATGTAAAAAATAAATATATAAATTTATCAGATAAGTAGAAAATGAAAGAAGAAACAAAGATTCTACTGTTAGTTACCAGGCAGTATGAGCAGGTCCCCCCTCCCCAATCATTTTAAAGGAATGGCCAACCTTCCCAATAATATGCTACAAAAACAAAAAGAATCATATGCCATATTAAAAAACCTACATATTTATTGCAGTATAAACTTTCAAACGACAGTGTCAACTTCATCACATACATGAAGTTTATTCTGTGTCAGGATATAGAGGGATTCACCCAATAATATGCTACAAAAACAAAAAGAATCATATGCCATATTAAAAAACCTACATATTTATTGCAGTATAAACTTTCAAACGACAGTGTCAACTTCATCACATACATGAAGTTTATTCTGTGTCAGGATATAGAGGGATTCAGTACACTATGCACTCTCACATACACATATGACATATCACACACATATGGGGTCTGTGTACACACACACACACAAACAGAGGCAGTAAAAGTCTATGAAATACCAATCTACTACACTCCGCTACTGTTTGCATTCTTCAACAATGGAGGTTGAAAAGCATAAAAGTACTGAATTAAAATTCTTTAATAACGTAAAACAAAATCTTATAAAGGAACATTATGTTGTAGAGACTAAATAAAGAAAGATTTAGTAGCTGATAATTTCAAAAATAAGGAAGATAAAGAAGATAAAATAGGTAAAGCAGTTACAGAAGATAATGGTCAAATTTTTGAAAGACTTTGCATTATCAATCTCTGTCAATTTTAAAGAACATAACTATAACAAGTTATACTGTTCACATTTCTTTTTTGTTAGTAAAATATAGAAATCTAACAATAGATTCTGGAGATGTGTCCAAGCAAATGTGTTGTAATCGCCAGATTATGCTATTGATTGATGGCCGCCATCATTTAATAATAGGTCTACTTTTAGTATTGTTTATTGTTTATAGCACCTTTTAATGCTGGACTGTTTTTAGATGATTTTAAGATTGTTTAAAGTGTTATTGATGTGTTTATTCCTTATGTAAGCTGCCCTGAGCTGGCCTTGGCTGGGAGGGTGGGGTATAAATTTGATAAATAAATAAATAAATACAAAGATTTTTGGAGGGAAAAAATCACTATTTCTAATAGTAAATTGTCAGGCTCCCTATGTGGATAATGAATGGAACCTCCTGCAGCAAAGCAGAAGGTTCTACACACTCAGAGGACATCTCAGGTATGCTGAACAACATGACCTTGTAAAATATTCATAAGGGGGGGAAACTCTAAACATTTCAGAAGGAAGGTAATGTGAGAGTGGAGATGCAAAGGACTGGGGACATTTTGAAATAAACTTTTTTCATTTTTTCCCCCAAGGACCTTTTAAAATTTTTCTGAATGAGAAAAGAATCAGTTGTAGTAACAAGAACAACATAGTGGAGATATCAAATGTCACCATCAGTATCGAGTTCAGAATCAAATGTGTAGGAAAATATGGAACTTGCAGTGTCTATATGGTGGGATGCTGGGGTGGTAGCAATATTGTGGCAATGGTATACTGCAGTATAGTAGTATGCTGGCCTGATAGGAGGGTCAGATTGGTCAATAAGGCCACCAGGGAAAGTACTAGTGGGCTGATGTCTTGGGGAGGCTGCCTCTTGCTGGGACTGCCCCAGCCTCAAGGAAGCCCTGCTCAAAGTCATCAGGAGCTACCACCTACATGGGCTGGTGGCCCCTGGAAAAGGAATGGGAGCTGCTGCCATGCAAGCTGGCAGCCCCCATCTCAGGGAAACCAATGACAGCCACCCCTCTCAAAGCAGATGGGCACAAAATTGGTGGGAACCAGTGCAGCTGCAAGCTGGTGCCTCTACTCTGCAAAATGCTGGGCAGTGCACACTAGGAGGAAGCCACAGTGACCCTACTTTTTCCCTTCCCCTCCAATGGGGTGGGCCTGTGCCTGGGCCCTTTTCCTTTTCCCCTCCCACTTCCACTGGTGGGTGAAGCCAGGAGGAGAAAGGCGTTTTAGGGCCATTTTGTCTCCCAGTCCGCCCATGCCTATCCGTCCGTCCGTCCATCCATCCATCCAAAGAACTAAAGATAGTGTATAATTCTGTCCCAAAGAGAGTGTCAGAAGGAGTCATCGGAACTTATTCCAGCTACCCCCGAAGAGGTCACAAAGGCAACACACGTAAAGACTTCGTTGGGTCAGAAGAGGGACAGAACAGCGAGACCCCAGCCAAGGAAAGTATGGGAGTTCGAAGGGAGCACAATATACAAAGACGCGAGCCCCTTTCCTTACCTGAACCAAGATGCCAACGACAACTGTCAAAACCGAAGAAAAGAGGAGGCCGAAATGCCAGTCCAGACAGAAGTGAAGCTGAACACACAGGCTACAGAGTTCTGTTCCTTTAAACAGGGTAGTGGGTTGTGGGGTAATAAAGAGGAGAAATACACACAGCCGAGGATGACGAGATCGGAACGAAACGAGGCCTGGGAAACAGCTGTGAAGTAACACTATCCCAGGGGTTTTCGGGCTGATAAATAGGGAGAAGCCCGAGGTTTGGGGCTCTTCCTATAGAGTTCTGAGGCTGTTGTTGTATTATGCCTCATATTACGTCAACCTACAAGCCTAGTTGGAGGAAACTGGAGACACCCGACCTTGAGGACGAGCGATAATCGTGAAAAAAATCTGGAGGTTGCTTCCCAGTGTTTGCCATTGCTCCAAGCATAGGGGAAAATATTAATAGTGTGATCATTATTACCATTATTCGGGATCATGGCAAAGCCATTTCTAATTATCATGGTGGTCATCATGAACATAGCCATGTTCTCTATACCACAAAGGGCTCTCTCCACTCCATCATGTCACGGATTGTTGCAGAACTATTTGTACAGCTCTGATCAGTGAAGGTGAGGATCTTTTGGTGAACTGAAATGCAGGAAGTCCAGAGAATGGCATAGTATATCTATCAGAAAGACATAAGTACAGATTCCAACAATGAAAATAAATGGAATTTTTTCTGGAACCTCTGAACAACTGGTACAGTCCTGAGAGAGGTAACTGTCAGAAGTGATTATGTTGAAGGTCAAAATGGTAGTTTGGAAAGCTCCATCACAGGAATTACTAAGGCAGCAGCTAAAATGGGACTTCCGTCATTTTTGTGGAGCATTCAGGATAAGAATGCCATCCCCTCCCTTCCCCTCGTTCTCAGTAGCCACTATTGAACAGTTCTGGGCCTCAGTGTCCCACAGTCCTTGTTGGCTTACAGGACATTTTGGATAGAGGAAGGTATCTCACCAGCACTTTGAATTGTGCCTGAAAACAGATGGGTAACCAGTGCAGATCTTTCAGCACAGGAGTGATACAATCCCTGTAAGTAATCCATAACAATAGCGTTGCTGCTGCATTTTGGACCAATTGAAACTTCTGGACCATTTTCAAAGGCAGTCCCATGTAGAGCACATTATGGTAATCTAACTTGGATGTGATCAGAGCCAGATCACACTTTTCAAAGAATGGACATAGCTGGCAAAAATGCAAGAATGGAAGAATGTCCTTAGAGTAAAAGTAAGTGTGGGTGAAGTGAAGTAAGTGAAGATCTGGGTTTCCTTCTTCATACGCTGCAAATTTTGTCCATGTTCTCAGAGGTCAGACAACTCACACACACACACACACACACAAAACACCCTCTGGCAGAAAACCTCTCATATTTAATTCTTACCATGTGTACCTCCACAATATGATATAAATTGGATCCTGAACTCCAGCATACATAAGTAATATAAATAGTTTAAAGCTTCAGTGTAATTAGGTTATAAATTGGGATGAATACACAGGCCTTTTCCGGATTTTAAAATTAAGTTTCTAATACATGGCAAACAAAATAACCAAATAACATACTAAAGCCAAGTTCTGCAAACAGCAGCATTTCAAGATAAACAGTTTTACTTCTAGCTCCTAAGTCATAATGCCAAATATAATTGCATTGCTGTTATGTTTTCAAATGATATAAATTAACAATTAGAAATAGAAACTCTTGGGGTCATTAGAGCCTCTGTAAATTGCAAAATAATAATGATGATAATAATTATTATTATTTGAGGAAAACACTCACATAATGTTGATACTTTTACTGCAGTTTCACTATGATAAATATACTTTAACTTTTACTAAAACTGAACCCTGGTCATTCAATTCAATGTTAATGAAGCATTCTTTATCTGAGGCTTCTTTAATAAATGCCATATGTTCAACTCTATACAGAAACCTATAATCTAACATGCTAGAAGGTCAAGAAATACTAGGCTCTTGAAAAACCTTGTGAGGCTGTCTAGATTTGTTGCTCAGCAATACTGCTGGAACATTAAAGAAACAATCCTTGCCTACCACCATCCCTCAGCAAGTGGTAGCAAGAACTGAATTGCTGGAGGGAGTATGTAATGTATGCACCAAAGCACACTGCCATGGCAAGCATGTATTAGTGGCATTGTCTGTTGCCACTTGTACTACATGGCTGGAAAAGAGACTATAGAAGGAAATGAAGGTGTTCTAGAAAGTTGATATATCTTTTTAGGAAATCAGTGGCCAATAGGCTACTCATCTTTAGTGCACCCGTGGTAAATGTTATTGTTGGGAATATGGTACATCTAACATTAGGTGGAGAATGTGGCTCCATCACAATTCCAAACTTCAGCGGTTGCAACAAGCTTTTCATTACTTAGTCCTGTCAGGATGGAAGTGGTAGAGATCTTCCAGATCTTTTTTGCACTTGCTCACTACCTCTTCTTATACTAGAAGAGCATAATTGAATCTCCATCTTCCTTTTGACTTTCTGTTCCATTGCCAAACTATTCTATGGGATTATGATCTGCAAACATCTTTCGTTGAATCTCTGCTTTGTCTAGATTTATTGTTAAGCTTCTTGATATCCAACACATATCTATTCTTGAATGTGTTTGATGTCTGTCTGAAAAGAATGTAAAATCTCTACCCTTTGGGTGCTTGGTCCTCCAGACATCTCCTAATTCCAGCATTTCCAAATATTGGAATACATTTTTAGGTAACTTCCCACCTTTAAAATTCCTTGATCTATCCTTCTTTAGATCTAGATCTAGAACTCTGTTCAGGTCTCCAAAAATAATTATATCTTAATCTTGAAAATCTAGCATAATGTGGGGAAAGTTCTCAAAAAAATTAACTTTAGCATCATTTGGCACATATATTCTTGTTATTATGCACACCTTACCTTCCGGAAATCGCAGTGAGTAATTTCACATTACCCTTTTTAACCCGTTTTGAAGCAGTTTTTGATACGTCATGGAGTAAACCGGTATAGGGCTGCCATTTCACACATGGCTTTCCCCTTCCGGTAAAGAGCTGAATCTGAAGCTTTTTCCTGCTTTTTCCCCGCCATTTTTCGCCCACATGGGCGATCTCCGGCTTTTTTTTTTAATATTCGCTTTATAGCACTATAGCACTATAACAAAACACTCCAGGCATTCCAATGGGGTTGATATACTGCTGTTCCTCTATAGTGTTATAGCGCTATAAAGCGCGGGTGAAAAATGGCAGGAAAAAGCGCATCGGAACCAGGAGAGGAAACTGAAGACTACTTGGAAGCGGCTGACAGGTAAAACGCTTCAGCCCCGTTTCCTAAACGGGACAGAAGCGTTTGTGTCTGAAATTACAAATATATTCCGGTAGGGAACCGGTTCTAAAACGGTTCTGTCTGAAATGACAAACCAGAAACTGTTTGGGAACCATTCCTCTTCCGGATTATATCGTCTGTCTGAAATTCCTCATTTTTAAAATGAGATATCTTCCATCGGGAGCTCTTAGTTCTTCTAATACATCTAATTGTGGGTTACTTATATAAATGGCTACTCCACACTTTTTGTTTTGAGCTGAGGCAAAATATACTTTACCTAATTATTTAAACTATGTTCACATTTCTTCCTTATAGGAGTATCTTGTAGGCATAAAATATCTGCATTTTGCTTTTTAAGCTGATTAAAAGTTTTTGTACATTTTGAGAGTTCAGTCTATTTATGTTTACTGATACTATTTTTAATTTATTCATTTTGTCATGACGTTGATGTCCTGACTGTTTCTTCTTCTAAGCTCTTAGTCTTCTAACTTTGCTTTGAGTTGCTTGGAGAGTTTTCTTCAGTTACTCTATGTAAGTCCTATGCTTGTACTTCTTCAACCAATTACTTGGCTTGTTCTTCTGTTACAATCACTTTCCTTCCTTTTGGTAAGTATACTTCTTTGCAAATGGTATTTTCCAGTGGTACTTTATTTATTTCTCTTGTAAAATCTATTTCAGAAAGTCAAAGTATTTCTTTTGCCTTAATATACTTGGTGGTAGATCCTGAAAAATCTTAAAGACCAATGGGGGGGGGAGGCCAGTTTCAGCCAATTGCTGCATGCATGTGCAGCCTGCAAGGTTGGTGGTGTTGCTTTGCACATCACCTTCCTTGCTTGGGAGGGGGGAGAGAGAGTCAACTCAACCCAACTCTTCCCTGGCGTGACCCGCTACATCCCTGGACTTCTGGTTGCACCAGAGGTCATTTCGGGGGGGATCGCAGTTCCCCCGGGTGAGGTATGGGGGCGGGGCACATGACGAAGCCCCGCCCCCTGCTTCCGGCTGCCCCGCTTCTGGCCCTCATTCAGCCAGGAGGAGGCAGGAGAACAGGGAGGGTAAGTTGCTCCCTCCCTGCCTCTCCCCACCCCTGCCTGCCTGGGGCCAGGGAGGGCCTTTGCGGGGCTTCTTTGCACTCCCGCCGGCCTTGCAGGTCCACCGCCAGGCCCCTCATGGGGCTCGGCAGTGGAGCTGCAAGGCCGGCAGCCCGGTGATGTCAGGGTGTGTGGCATATGCTAATGAGGTATGCTAATGAGTTCCCCTAGCTCTTTTTCTACGAAATGACCCCTGGGTTGCACCATCAATTTACACAGGGAAGGGCCTGTATAAATGTTTCTGTTGGTCTTTTGGGGTTTCTGTGTGGCACTGTGTCTTGCATGCACTGTCACAGTGCCACTTGTTCTGGAGTGTGCCACTTGTTCTCATAACAAACAAGCACCTCCCAAGACAGTTCACTTTCCCTAAGATTCTCTGGGAGAATCTGACTGCTGGGTGCTGCCTGCTTGCCTGCCTTAAGTGCTGCTGGCTGGGTTTCCCCATTGGAAACAATGGAGGTAATGGGGGTAACCTGTTTGGGTGCCCATAGAATTGAGCCCACTGGTCCAATTGCTTTGGAACATGGGGGTTTATGTGGGGTGAGGCTCCCGAAGCCTCTCCCTCAAACCCCCTCCCCCCAGAGCCAATAACAGCACCGTGGGGAAAAGGTAACTATTTTCCCACCATAGAGAACAATGGAGGGGATGGGGCAACCTGTTTGGGGGCCCGTAGAATTGGACCCCCTGGTCCAATGTTCTTGAAACCTGGTGGGCATCTTGAGGTGAAACTTCAGCAGCTACCCTGCGAGTGTGGAGCCTCTCCCTAAAATCCTCTTTCCTCCAGCCCCCAGAATATACCCTATGTTTTTGCCATTGACTTCAATGGCCCATAGGGTATAATGGGGCTGAAATTGACATTCGGCTGGCCAAAGACTCCCCAATCAGCTGGTACTGACGAAACTGACATGCGGGAGTCTTGCTGCCGGCCAAAATTGATTTTGCCTGATTCGGCCGAATCCGAATCTTTTTTTTGCACACTCCTAATTGTGGATTATAAATCTTTGGGATACTGTAATAAGCATCAGACTCTATACTACTGAAATAGAAACCTATTTTCCCTGGAAGTATAACTGAGCCATACGGATTCAAAAAAAGATATTTAATTTGGATTATAAATATCTACATCTTATTATCTGGACCATAAACTAAAATCAAGAAGAAAGAAGGTAGAATTAATGAACTATTAAGCATATACTTTTAACTTTCACCATGTCATTTCCTATAATTCATTGTGTATACTTTTGTGGTTTGTTGAAAATTGTAAAGTATATTATGTTCTGAGGTTCTTGTAAACAACTGATAAGTCTGTATTACAACTAAATGATAGGACTGTCTGTCTTGCCTGGGAACCCTCCTGTTTTTAATGTAATTGGATAAACATAGAAAGCTTTGTGATTGTAGAGATTTAATTGACAAAGAGCTGGAGAGATTCAGTGGAGTAGAACATGGCTGGAGTAGAAGAAGGAAAGAATGTTTTAACACCAATGGTTACAGATCTCCAACTTTGTTTTACAAGAAGCAATCACTCCAATAGTAGAAAAAGCTGTGAAAATGGCTCTGGACTCTATGCACTCTAAGCTAGACATACGTCTACAGCAGAAGATCAGCCAGCTGAAAGAGCAAACTGATAGGAGATACATCTTTGTGAGAGATATGGATACAGAAAATACAGATGAAGTCTGCAAGCAAAATGACATGGACAACAGAACAAACTCAATGTATACAAAAAGAAACAAAATGCTTGGAGAACTGAATGTGAGACTATGAAAGAATGACAAGAGATGAAATCCTTACAGCAGAAAATGAAATTTTCTTTCAGAGAGAGGAACGTAAAGAATATATGGAACCTCAAACCATCTGAAGAATTGAATATAGAGGGCTACACCCAGAAGTTATTTCCCTTACATATAAGGGGGAAAGACACAGAATTAAGACTTTAAAACGTAAGAGGAGAAGCCAGAGAATGAAGAAGAGGATGATATCCTACAAAAATGGTTAAAACTTGCTGGATATTTGAGACAACACTCATTTTCAAGAGAAGAAGGTCAACACCCTTTGGACAAGAGAGACTATACAATTTTTTAAAAGATCTTATAAATTAGACTGACATATAACCAATTTGAAAGGAACAGGAACCTTATTTTAACTCAATTGCAAAAGAATATACATAAAAATAAGGTGGAATATAGAAAATAGATATTTAGACATTGTATGAGATACTTAACTAGATATTTTAATGATGAAATGGAACCCCCAGATTTGTGTGTGTTTGTCTGTCTTCATTAAAAATAAAATGTTATTAAAAATAAAGGCTGTAGTTGGAAAATAAGACAAATGCTGCTGGATACAGAGGGATGATACATTCTGCTGCTGTTCAATGATTCATTAGGTATGGTAACCCTTAGAACTCTATGCCCTCCAACAAAGACCAAAACAACTTTTAAAACAGAGGGCAGCTGAATCTTACCAGATGTGTACTAAAGACATACAAAGCTTTTTCACATACCCATCCCTCTGTTCCAGGAAAAGATCAGTCCTGGGGTCTACCCAGAGGAACAGCCATGAGGGTTGTCAGTCTGACGTGAGACGAGAATAAAATTATCTCCTCCCCTAAGTGGAGTATGTGATGAACTACACAGAGGAGCAAGTTCAACTTCTTGTTCTCCTCCCTCTAGCTGCCTTCCATACAAGTCCTGCAAATAATTACTCCCTGGAGAGGAATGGAGGAGAATTATACCTTCTGCACACAGAGTAGTAGGATAAAGCCCAATGTTTTTAGGTTTTTGACCAAATGTGCAAAGGGTTAAATTTCACTGGGAGTTGATATGAGTGAGGCATTAAATTATACAGCTAGGAAGATCTGGGGAAAGGTCCCAAAAATCTCTTGAGGAAACGTAGATGCAACTAGACCAATACAGACAACATAAACACATGAAACTGAGAACTCTAAAAAGAAATACAGCCCCAGGGCCCAATGGCCTGATATCACTATACTATAAAACATTTGCAGTTCTCACTGGGGACCCACTTAAAAAAGTAATAAATGACATTTCAAAATCAGGCAAGTTATTCAATTCCTAGCAAAAATAGTCATAATCCCTAAAGAGGGGAAAGATCTATCTGTAGTTAAGTCTTAATAGTGTCTCACTTTTGACTAATGATGGTGAGATTTTTACTGGTATTCTGGCTAGTGAGCTAAACAAAGTTCTACATTAACACATACATGACAATATTTAAAACATTTTCCAATTTATAAATTTAGCATCTGATTTTAAAGGAATATGTAAGAAAGGCTTAGATGTAAGAAAGTCTTTAAAATGTTGAATAGGCATTTCTGTTGCAAAATTTATGAGTACTCAGCATGGGATAAAATAATAAAATATGTCATAGCCCCAAGACCAAAGTAGTAGCTAATGGACTATTAAGAAACTTTTCTGATTTGACCAAAGGCAAAATACAGGAATGCTTGTTATCTTCTCTTTTGTTTGTATTGGCCCTGGAGCCCTTGGCAAAAATAAGATGGAATAATTAAAAAATGGATGTCCATCAATACCTATACTATAAAAATTAACTTGTTCTGATGCTATTATGTTGACTGTAGCAGAACAGAGGAACACCATACAAAGTGGCCTTGGTGGAAGAAATAGACTATGCAATGTCTCTTAGTACTAGCACCAATGTTCTCTCTAAGCTGTAGAGTCTTGTGAGCAAAAATTCTACTTTGTGAGCTACTGGCATTAACGTCGTGAGCAAGTGATTTGGCTACTGTGTAAATTAGTTTGCCCTGGAGCCATCCTTCCTGAGCTAAGACAAAAATGTATGAGCTGGAGGCTAAAAAACTGTGAGCTAGCTCACACTAACTCAGCTTAGAGGGAACACTGACTAGCACACACAAAGACTTCAGAGGGCCTAGAGACCTAGAAAGATAAATAGACCAGGTCTCTGTATACCTTCCTCTTGTCTTCTCTGCTGATGCCCCTTTATTTACCAAGGTTGCTATCCTCAGGGAGCTTCCTTCCAGATGACCCTCCTGCCTTCCCTTCTTTGTCTAACCACCATGATGGCAAGATGGGCCATCCTCCACAATAAAGGACTTCTATTTCTTTTCTTGGTGCTGGAGAAGACTCTTGAGAGTCCCTTGGACTGCAAGGAGATCAAATCAGTCAATCCTACAAGAAATCAACCCTGACTGTTCCCTGGAAGGCCAGATACTGAAGCTGAAGGTCAAATACTCTGGCCACCAAATGAGAAGGGAGCACTCACTGGAGAAGACCCTGATGCTGGGAAAGATTGAAGGTAGAAGAAGAAGGGGACAGCAAAGGATGAGATGGTTAGACAGTGTTATCAAGGCAACGAACATGAAGTTGAGCAAACTCCAGAGGATGACGGAGGACAGAAGGGCCTGGTGTGATGTGGTCCATGGGATTGCAAAGAGCTGGACTCGACTGTATGACTGAACAACAACAACAACAAAAAATTGTTTTCGAAAGCAACAATCCTAGTGGGAACTTTATTTCTAAAGCAGTATCCCTATTCTACTGTGCAAAGCTAACTCTGACTATTGGGCCTATTGACAGTTAACAAGTTAACAAGTGAGGAGCAAATAGAGATTATGGACTTTAATATAAGTACAAAGGTAAAATAACTATGAAGAGATTTTCCCTATCATAGGACAAACTTATCTGATAATTTGTCATATACTTGTTAACGAAGTGTTCAATAACTCTACCAACACAGATATAAGAACATTTTCAGGGAAATATTGCCATTAGTAGAACAATGGAAAAAGTTAAAACTTTTTCAGAACAATGTCAGCAGCAAGAACAGCAATCCTTTGAAGAATAAATTTTCTTTTTCAGTAACTGACAATTAGATTAAAGAAAGATTAAATAAACAATTGGCAAACTACTCTGAATAATTTTTTTTGAAAACAAAAGACCTTGGATAAAAACTTTGCAGGATAGGTATAGGTGAAATGTTCCATTTTCCTAGTGCAAAGAAATCCTTTCACGGCTAGAGCCAAGCATGCCTTTAGTCCATCTAGCTGAAATGAGGCATGGGGCACCAGTCATCAAACTCAACTGGTGCTCTGGCAATGGGAAGATTTGTAGAAGATGCTCATAAGCGGGGCTATTTTGGGGCAGGAACACACAGGAACGGAGTTCCGGCTGGCTTCAGAGTTGGCCACGCCCACTACAGCCAAAAACTCTGTGTGCATGGCTACAGAGGGGAGGCCTGGAGAGCAAACCCCCCGCAACTCCGAGGCGGGGGGGGGCCTGGAAGGATCGGGGAGGCATTTAAATTCCTCTCCATGTCTTCCCTGGCCTGTCCAAGGGCCAGCTTGCCCGGGCTCCCCGCAACCTTCCCTTCAAGCCAGGGGAAGGCATGGGGATGTGGCCTAATATGCTAATGAGCTGCAGTGTCGTGGGTGTGGCCTAATATGCTAATGAGTTTCTGACATTGGGTGTGGCCTATTATGCTAATTAGTTCCTGCTGGGCTTTTTCTACAAAAAAGCCCTGCTCATAAGTGATCTCCACCTCCCCCTACAGCAGCTTGTTTAGACCTTTCAGAACAGGTCATTAAAATGATAGGTTGTTGACAGTCTAGTGCCTATAAAATAGCTGTTATAGGAACAACTGACTTATTTTGTTCTTGCAGGTCAAGGGATCTATTTAAAATAATCATGTTGGGACTTTCTATTGAGTTCTGAGCAGAAAGAAAGCCTACTACTCGAATGCTGGGCCCCAGCTGGGGCTCAGTTCCATAGCCAGTGTTGTTTGGTATGAAAAGCAAGGAACCAACCAGTCAGGCCCAGTGCCGGATTTATGCATAAGCTAAATAAGCTACATCTTAGGGCCTCGCAATCTGCTGGAGCCTTATTTGTCATTTTAAAACCCTTTAATTATGTAATTATTTCTGTGGTTTTGTAAACACATCCTTTATTATTTTTTAATAAAAATTAAAAGACAATATATTTTCAAATAATAAAAAGCCATGTATATTTTAAATTTTTCTGAGACCAGCTGATGTAATTTAAAACAGTAGGGGGCCTCTGGGTTTTGTATAGCTTAGGGCCTCAGCAAGTCTAAATCCGGCCCTGGTCAGGCCACTATATTAAGTGATGGTAGGAAGGATGGTAAAGAAGACCTATATGGATGAGATCTTCCTCCAAGGAAAGTAGGATATGAAAAAAAACGCATTAAGGTCCACAAGACAGGAAACCAGATTTGCCAGGGCCAGAATGCACTTGGGCTGCTTGCTCCATAATTTAAACACCACCCTGCCCATGAGAAGAATATGAAGAAAAACATAAAAGAGAATTGGCAGCTACACACTGGAATCTTAAATATTTCTGCATTCAGGATGAACAGAGATGTGGAAGTAAGCATGTCAGAGATCTAAATCTGCAGAACACCTGTTTATTTCCAGCAAGTACTTCAAACAAAGTACAGAATTGGAAACTTTTCAACATTTATTTCAATTTCTGGGGTCTAAAATTGGACTCCTTCCTGCATCCTTTTTGTCACCAAAAATAAGGGAAGTAAAACCCTGCATTAGTATCTGCAGTTTGGACCCCCTGAATAACCTGCTTACTTACAGGCTGGGCAACCTCCTCCTGCAGTTGAACTGGAGGAGGATGATTATAACCAGGTGAGGACCTGAACTCTAGGATATAACCATATTTAACTATGGAGAGGACACAGGAATTGAGAGTGAATATCTCCCATTTATTTATTTTTAATTCACAGTTTATTAATTTCTGTAATACACAATAATACAGATTATTTACCTTATTTTCCATCAATTTATTATACTGTTACCCTCAAAACTATTAATTAATAGAAAGTGTTCTCAAACTAATCCACTAACTCCTGTTATCCCTGATTACTAAGCAAGAATTGCTTCCTATTCTGAGTCTTATTATCTTATAACACCTGTTAAATATAACTCCATTCAGTTTACTGAATTCTTTTTCCCTATTCACATTAGTTACAATACATATATCAACATAATAACTTACATTAGACATTCTTCTGTTTACTGTTTACTATTACACACTCCCAAACTAATTTCTTCTTCGGAGAAACCAGCTTCACCTAAAAAAGAAAACCAAATGGGGCTACCTCTCATTCTTAGGGCCAAGAAAACTCGGTGGGAAGGAACTCAGCCTTCCCTCCTCCTGTGAGAGGACTTACCGGAGGGGCAGACCCCTCCTTCCTCATTGCGCCCATAGCCTTCTAACCCCATAGTTCTATAACCCGTACCAGTTATATACCATTTTAGAAAAGGCACTATTTTGTTATAAACTAAATTACGAATCATAATAAGCATTCCATATAATTACTAAATGAATTAAATAAATAAAGTGTAGCACTTTTATCTTTGGATTGCTCCTTGAGTTAATTCCTGGAGGCCTCATGTCTTTGTGAGTTTTCAGATAACCATCTCTAAACAGACCGATTCCAGTCTATTCTCTGATCTCTTATGATTTTACACATGCAGTTTTTTACCAGATAATTCGTCAAAAGTCATGTAAGTTTTACCATCAAGATGAACAATAATATGACCTAGAGGCAGCCAGAGAAACCTAACACCATTGTTTTTTAGTTTTACAGCCACCTCCCGCATCCGTCTCCTTGCCGCAAGGATTTCTGGAGGCAAATCTGCATACAAAAACACAACAGTGTTGCCCATTTATAATACAATATCAGTCAGTCCACAAAAAAAGGACCTGACCACTGTGAGTAATTTGGTCATTAAAATTACTCAGACCTATTGGATTGGTCATTAGCTGTTTAGGTAGGTTGCTTCTCCACCCAGAATAAAACTTTGTTGGTCTTAAGGGTGCCACTGGACAAAAACTTTGTTCTGCTGCTTCAGACCAACACAGCTACCCACCTGAATCTATCTCCTTCAACCAGTTCCTTTTTCATTGCTGCTGAGCTCCATAAGGATGATGGTAGTCAGATTAAGACTGAGATGGATGATACATGTAAAGTATCTGGAATTGTGGCTGATACTGATGCCTGGAAAATACCTGAGTTTATAAGCAGAAGAAGCCTGTCCAGTGATCTCCAGAGATTTGGTAGCAATCTTGTTCTTACACATCCTGTCCAATGCCTCATCCATTTTGTAACTAAGTAAGTCCTTGCCCTCAAAAGAAAGGTCCTCTACTTAGACCCTGGTCTCATTCAAGAGGGCAGTTGACTGAAGCCCAGAATGACATCTAAGGACTACGAGGGATACAGTAGAATGACTAGAGCAGTCGGCAACATGCTTGGTGGCATTGGTTTGCTTTTTGCTCAGTCTAACTCTCTCAGCTTGAGTAACTTTGGCTAGATTATTATCATTTGGCAAATAAGTAGTCATGTGCTCCCAAAGGAACATTTGGGATGGCCTCATAGTTTGCTATTCTAAATGTCAAGGCCCCAGAGGTATAGATCTTTCTACCCAACACTTCCAATTTATGACCTTTCCTATCAGAAAGAACTGAGGAAGACCCAGAACACTTTTTGAAGGGTATAACCTCTGCCACCTGGGAGTTATCAGGTGAACAAAAACTTGCACCCTTCATTGCATACTTGATACATATTTTTTAGTTTACATGCAGAAGGTGGTAGGGATGCTGGTTTGGCCCATAAATCTGGCATGTCCAGAAAGCCTTGTAACACCAGAAAGGCTATAGGCAAAGGAGCATTAGAGTAAAGGACTCTAAGAATTGGATACAAAGGCTTTGGATCTGAATATAAAATGTGCAGTTCTAGTTCCCATTCACACCAACTATTCTCAATATAAAAGAAGACCTTCAGCTGATGAAACTGGTATGGAATCTCCCACTGCCTCAGCTAGAGACAGAACCGATGCCACATTGAATCTGAGATCAAAATGAGATGGCATGTCTTTTTCCATGTCCAGAGGGTCCAGAACTAATTATAGATGGATGAGCCAACAATGGAACCATGGCAATGAAGCAGCTGGTGGAACTGAGGAGTGCAATAGAAAAACCTTTGGTTGAATGTTCTTCACTGCAGCCCATACATGATGGTAATGAAACATATGGGTACCACAGCACCTGTGGTGGGCCCCAGAAGAAAGGAGGTGCAGCTGCCATGGGCTTGAGAGATAGAACCATGTGTTGTTGTGATGAATGCCACTTCTGAGGTTGAGGAGCTGAAGAGCATGGCAGATCTACATCAAGCTCCCCATTCAGACAGTAGTGGACTTTCAACAGTCTTTAGATAGGGTGATGGGGTCCAAGGATGCAGCCTGATTGCACATAGTGATTCTGAAGGTAACTATGCAAGCTGATACTTTATGGTGAAGAACTTATGTTTAGCCTCAGTCTTGGCTTTCTTCAGGGATGTTTCTCCATGAACTCTTTGGATTCGATGCTGCTCTGGGCATATAGTTAGCAGGCGGATCTGACAATGTAGTTGAAGGTACTGACACTACAGAGGGTTTATGGGTCCTTTCTTCAGAATCCAACTGGTGATTAGAAGTGGATGTCTCTGGCACCAATAAAGCCTTTTCCCAGAGCCCTGCCTTCAAATGGGAAGATGGCTCACATGCCCTGGGGTAAATTGCTTACAAATGGCACAAGCAGCCACATTATGAGTCTCTCCCAAACACAGCAATTATAGTCATCAGTCTGGGCCATTTTGGTGCTACACTCAGTGAACTTTTAAAAGAGGGCCATTCCAAGGGAGAAAAGATACTCTGAACCCCATATTGTAAATAGTGATAGAGTTCAGGGGGGGGGAACCCATAAAAGGTGTCTATGACCTGTATGAAAAGTGAAGCAAAGAACAATCCTTCCTCCATAATGGCAAAGGAAGAACTGAAGGAAAGAGTGCTCTTCCCTTGCTGGTTTGGAAGAAAAGGGCCAGCACATGGCTGGGGATGGGAGAGAACTTTGCACCATGAAAACCAGTGAAAACCTTTAGAATTGTTGTCTTCATGGCTGGCCTGCGTATGCACACTCCCAATGGGACTGCCAAAAGCCACTAAGATGAATTTGCAGTTATTCACTTGGGTGCAAATGCTTTAGTTCAGACTCATTATAATGACCCTTAAAGATTTAAAAACAGATTATGGAGTTCTGCATCTGTGCCACCAGAGTTTAGACAGAGCTCTTAAAGCAATGAATGTAGAATGGATCCATGAAATCAGCAACTGGCTAGGTATAATGTAAATAGGAATCTGATGAGGGCAGTGGTTGACAGTGGGGTGCTCACATCATGCATAAACATCCAATTTTATATGCTATACCTGCATATTTATTTAACTAATTCATTTGTACTTGCCTTTCTCCAAAGCAACCTACTTGTTCTCCTCCATTTTATCCTCTCAACAACTTTGTGAGGTAGGTTATGTTGACAGAGTGTGACTGGAAATTTTAACCTGGGTCTCCCAGATACTAGTCTACCATTCTTAACTACTACACTAGGCTAACCCTGTTGTATAGGCTGACCAAATTGTCTCAGGATGACAAGTCATTCCAAAAAACACCCAGTGATTTACTGGAGTAGTTTGCAGAGGAGACATGCTTGATGCTGAGCACATTGGACAAACACTTAGCTCAGGGATCCTCAACCTTTTTGAACCTGTGTATACCTTCAGAATTCTGACATTGTAGGATAGATGCAGCCACAAAATGGTGGAGTGAGCCACAAAATGGTTGCTGCAGCTTACCTTCAGTGAAGGTTCTTGTGCTGTGTGGCAGCTGCTGCCAAACCAATCTTTAAAAATCTGCATAGCCTATCAAACTTCCAATGGCCAATCAGAAGCATTGCTGGGCAAAAGCCCCAGCTGGCCCCACACACTTTTTAAAAAACACTTAGTGAGAGCCAGGAAAGTGTCAGTGGGTTCCCTGGTGCCCATGGGCACCATGTTGGGGACCCCTAACTTAGCTGTATGAGCAGTATGTTGGGGGAGAGGGTGAGGCTGGGCACCTCTTGACATGATCAACTCTTGGAGCTACCATGAAGCTGCCCTAATGGGAGTGGGGGTTTGCCCACTTTCATAGCCCCCAATCTGCCGACCCAAATCCGGCTGGCAGGGGGAACCCTGCCCACAAAGTGCTACATGTGTGCCAATGTGCCCGGGAACGTTGCAGGGGGGACAGTCAATCATTTAAGGAAAAACACAGAGTTTTTCCTTAAATGATAGAGTGTTCCCTGTAACGTACCATGCACGATGATGTTTTCACTTCCTGGTGAAGTGATCGTGGTGTGTGTGCTTTGCGCATGCACCAAGGAGATCCTGGAGAAGGACCAGAACCCGCCCCCCACCGGCTGCCCGGCGTCCAGGTAAGACCTGACAACCCTACTCTGGCATCCTATTTGAAGCAGTCTCCTCCATGAGGCCTCCATAAAGCGAGTTTTTAGGTTAGATTTATTTTAAAAAATATTATTTTAATAACTGCTATGTTTTTGCATTATAAACAGAAAACACCGAATCTGAATAATACAGTTTCCTGATTCATTTGGCATGTACTGAGCTCATAAGCATGTTTTTTTGCAAACTTCAGCTAGAACTGGATATGTTACAAAGTGTTCCAGTACTGAAAACAAAATTATTAGACCTGTCTTTTTTCATATTTCCAGCTCTTTATCTCACTTGTTATTGTTTTAGAATCTTTTAAATTAAAATTTGCAAATGCAATCAGATACCAGTAGAAACTAGTGTTTATTTGTATTCATATCTAAAGTTGGAACAAGACATTATAGGCAAAACACTAGATTCTTATCCCTCTCTTTCTCTCTTCTTATCCCTCTCTTTCTTACAAATAAGGAATTTGTAGGGGAGAACTGGCAGGTGGGAGGATCAGTATAAGTCCTTCCCTTAAAGAAGTCAACACCTGCAAAAACAGAAACTTTCAGGGACATTTTCCCCATTTTTTTCCAAGCACCCTTTTCCAAGTTTTCTTAACTTTAAATTTACTTGTAGGATTGATGGATGCCAATATATGTAATTGTTTTCTTTGTTTACTTACTTGTGACCCATCTCATGGGCAATAGTAAATGCAAGATTCAATCCATTGTCCTCTGCAATGATACATTTTCGTTTTTCACTGCACATCCCATTCAAATACGCTATGCCTAGAAAACACAACCATCACAATTAATCATTGCATGCTGTATTATTATTAATCTTGTTTACAGTTTCTACTGCTAAGTGTTCTACAAGAAGAGAGCCCAGCAAGGTTGGTAAACTGCTGGGGATTTGGGGATGGAGTCTTGGCAATGCAGAGTTTTGATAAGGATCTCAGCAGGGTATAATGCAATAGAGGCCACACTCCAAAGTAGCCATTTTCCCCAGGGAAACTGGTATCTGTTGTCTGGTGATCAGCTGTAATTCCAGGAGATCTCCAGGGCCCAGCTGGAAGTTGGCAACCCTTGCCTGTAGTACCAAACATGCTGCTGGCAAAGTCACATTTCAAAATGAACAAAAGAAGAGTCATATAACATCTTAAAGACTAACAGATCTATTGATGTATAAGCTTTCATGGGCTTGAACCTACTTCATCCAACGCAATGAAGTGAATTTCAGACAGCAAGAGTTTTATACACAAAGAAAAAAAAATTAAAGTGAAAAATCGGGTAAAAGGCATGATTTGCTTATAGGAAAGCACTGTGATTATTTATGAAACTGACAGACTTACTGAATCCCTGGACAATGCTGTCAAACTTTGTAAAAAAACAAATACCAAAAAGTATTGCTATATAAAATGCAATAACCTAGCTATGAAATTACACATTTATTCAGCTGCTTATTATAGAAAGAGAGGACCTCTTGTCCACCTAGAGTCTACATCCTCTCCCACCCCAAATCTGTAGAAGTGAGAAAGAACTTTAGCACATACTCAGGGAAACTATCTTCTTTTCTATTGGTTCATGTGTGTTACACAGCTTAGTTCTGGCATTAAAAGGGATTGTCAAGTATTCTGCATCCCAAAGCCTGAGACACATAAGGCAGGACCTACTGATGTTATAAGATTACTGGCCCTTCCTGATAATAAATGCATTGAATGAATGATTACATATACCAAGAAGTTCCTAACGTATATAGACATACAAATCATACACATATGAGGCCTATATAAATAATCTACTGGGGGTTGGAGAATGTACTTCAGAATTCTCCCTTTGGATTTTAAATTGTATTAAAGAGATTTGCCTCACAGCTACTGAGATACACATTTTTATTTATTTATACACAGCTTTATTTATTTATTACATTACTATCGTGTCCTTCTTCTTCTTTCTTCCATCTATCTATATATAAAAGAAAGTCCCGTCACCATAAAATCAACACCCAGGCCAAACCGCTGGACCTAGAGACACCAAATTCGGGGAGAGCACTCCTACTGTGGCGTAGGTGCTCGCTAAGAAGGGATTTTTAGAAATTCAACCCCTAAGTGGGTCAAAAGGGGGGAAATGTGCTCCCCCATTGATTCCTATGCAACTCCCAGGCAGCTGACTCCCTGCACCCCCCACTCTCTGATTGGTCAGCTGCAGAGCTCAGCATTTATATTTTATTTATTTATTTATAAATTCAATTTATACCCCGCCCTCCCTGCAACGCGGGCTCAGAGCAGCTTACAGACAGGCATAAGCCAACACATAAAACAGATTAAAACCATTTAAAATCATTACTACAATATTACAACATTATTAAGTGCTCTAGATGTTCCGAAATGATCTTCCATAAAGATGACGTCTTAAAGATGGTACCTCAATCAGTGCCGTCAGTTCCATGTGACGCTGTCGTTCTCTCTTCCAGGGCCAGATAGTGGTGGTACAATAGTGGTGGCTCCTACTCAAACGCCTGGCGGAAGAGCTCCGTCTTGTAGGCCCTGCGGAACTGTGCAAGGTCCCGCAGGGCCCGGATCTCCTCTGGGAGCTCATTCCACCAGGTAGGAGCTGCCACCGAGAAGGCTCTGGCCCTGGTAGCAGCCAGCTGGCCTCCTTGGGGCCTGGCATTGTCAGGAGATGTTGCGTCCCCGACCGTAGTGCCCGCAGGGGAACATATGGGGAAAGGCGGTCCCTTAGGAATGCTGGACCCCAGCCATTTAGGGCTTTAAAGGTAAGAACCAGCACTTTGAAGCAAATCCGGTATGCTATCGGCAGCCAGTGCAGTGCTTTCAGAACAGGCCGGATGTGATCCCTACTAGGAAGACTCATCAACAGCCTGGCCACAGCATTCTGCACCAGCTACAGCTTCCGGATTTGCAACTAAGGCAGCCCCATGTAGAGAGCGTTACAGTAGTCTAATCTCAAGGTGACCGTCACATAGATCACTGTGGCCAAGTCACTGCGGTCGATGAAGGGAACCAACTGCCACACCAGCTGAAGATGGTAAAAAGCTGACTTAGCAGTGGCTGCCACCTGGGCCTCCATGGTTAGTGAGGAGTCCAGGAGCACTCCCAAACTCCTAACCTCCGGTGCTGGCACCAAAGGCACCCCATCGAAGGTCGGGAGAGGGAGCCCCAACCCCAGACCACCC